>NC_080399.1:13391818-13694848 GCF_030265065.1 Corythoichthys intestinalis | reverse complement strand
AAAAAAAAAAAGGACGACACTTTATATGTGCTTTGTGACCATCTATACAGACCTCCGTGAAGTTGCCCCCCACCCCCCATCAGTCGCAAATGTATATAAAAACGATGTCAATCGTTTGTGCTGCAACTGTTTTGTTGATTCGGTATTATGCTTTTATTGAGATATTAATTTCGAGTGGTGACGTCACTCGTAGCTTTTCCTCAGTTTAGCTCCTGTGGCTAATGGAGCGTACCAACTCTCAATAACAGAGGGGTGTCAAAATAACTAGCACGATCATAACACAAATTCGGGTCCATTGTGCAGTAAATTGGGGGATTAGAGGGACGTCATCACTCGAAATCAATATCTCAAGCCCCTTAATTTACTGCAAAATGGACCCAAATTTGTGTTATGATCGTGCTAGTTATTAGGACACCCCTCTGTTATTGAGGGAATTGGTACGCTCCATTAGCCGCGTGAGCTAAACTGAGGAAAAGCTACGAGTGATGTCACCACTCGAAATTAATATCTCTACAAAAGCATAATACTGTATCAACAAAACCGTTGCAGCACAAACGATTGATATCATTTTTATATAAATTTGCGTCTGATGGGGGGGGGGCAACTTCATGGAGGTCCGTATAGATGGTTACAAAGCACATATAAAGTGTCCTTTTTTTTTTTTTTTTTTTTTTAATTTTATTTATTTATTTATTTTTAACTTCCGGGTCATCCTCTTGCCGTTGTGTTGCGTGATTTTGCTGCTGTGCTGTGAGCCGTTTGCTGTTGTGCTACGAGCTATTTGCTGTCGTGTTGTGGCAGATGGGATTCGTGCTTTTGCCAATTTGCAATCGCGGTTTAGGAATTGGGGATCGTGTTGTGGCAGTTTGCATTCGTGCTGCGAGCCATTTGCTGTCGTGCTGTGGCAATTGGGGTTCATGCTTTTGCCAATTTGCAATCGCGCTTTAGGAATTGGGGATCGTGTTGTGGCAGTTTGCATTCGTGCTTTTTTCTTTTGCAAAGCGTTTACAATTTGGGTTCGTGCTTTTTTCTATTTGCAAAGTGTTTGGACTTTGCATTTCGCCTGACACCTCTCGGCCACCGTACATATCGGCTATAATCAGGGGTGCACATAAGTGGTCCGCATGCGCGCATGCGTACCGGACGTAGACAAATGCGCTGGCCCTCAACGGCTTCCATACGCTTTTGCGTACCGATGGCTGACCACTGTATTTGCGGCGGACACGAGAAAATAACTTCTCAAAATGTCGAAGAGGCAGGCCACACTGAGTAATTACTTCCGTGTTCCCCCACCCCCGTCAAAAGACAGACAGACGACAGAGACGTCACCGGAGCTACCGAAAAAAAGGACTTTTGCTGAAAAGTGGCGACTCGCACGGAAATGCGGTACAAAATGTGCCGTGAGAATCCCAATGTCGCCGATAAGAGCAGCGCATTTTATGGAGGGTCAAAGAATTTCAGCCATCCAAACTTTGAAAAGCACGAAAAAAACAGAGAGCATGTGGCAATTAAGCAAACTCGATGTCAAACAGGACCCCACTCACCGTATGGACAAGTGGCGGAATAAAGGTAATGAACAGCGACATGCACTGACAAACGTATTTTTGCTCGCATTTTACAAAGCTAAACATGCACGTTCAATGAGGTCTTATGAGGAGGACATCCCACTTTTAAAAATGCTTGGAGTTAATGTGGGAGCCACATGATGCCCTTTATTTTGAATTGGTGCTTTTATGTTTATTTCTTTACATTTCACTTCAAAGTAATGCCAATTTTGTTGTGCCAGTTGATGTTAATCAAGCATTAATTTTTAATATAATTAGTTAAAGTTAATTGGCTCTAAGTAAAGCTTGTCATAAATTTATCGCATCAGGCGGGTCGGCTCTCAAGCTCAATGAGGACCAAGTCACATCTCCAGGTCCTCCTCTGAGAACCTGGGCAAAAAAATTATGTGGCTATAATCTATGAGACAATATATAGTCTACTCAAATTTCTTATCGCGACAGGCCTAGGTTGCACAGTCACAAACTTTTGCACTTGGGTCAGAGTTACCTGAGGATCTGATGATAGAAAGTACCGATCTGATACCTCGGCAATGTATTAAATAGGAACGAAAAAGCACATCAAAATGTAAAATATTTCTACGTTTTAGACATTATCATTAGATGTCTGTCACTGTCAATAGCAGTGATTGAGTTAATGACATCATGTGGAAGCACCGGTAATCTATGATACTTGCATTTGATTGGTTAAAATCGTACCAGCATAATACTATATCTGTTATTAAAGTCTTTCCACTGTAATGCAATTTCAGGTACCTTCTGCGCCCTGGACATCAGTCTGTCACAACTCCAAGACGTGGGCTCTCTGAACGTGTGCCAAACGGTGCGACGCATGAGAACGCAGAGGGCCTTCAGTATCCAAACTCCAGACCAGTACTACTTCTGCTACAACGCCATTTTGGAGCATGCCCAACGCCACGGCCTGCTTCCGGCCAATCAGTGAGACCCCGCCTCCTCGATAATTCCCTTCCCAGAATTCTGCTGTTCCTCTGAGACGCGTCTTGGAACTCGCAGTCCTTTTCTTTCCTGGGACCATTCGTCAGCATGTGACAAAGTATGTGTGCTAGATGTCCAGAAAACAGGTGTGTGGAGATTTGGCTGTTGTTTTACGGTCCTAACGGATGGCAGAAAAAAAAGCTAGCTGTGTTATAACCATTTTTAGCACATCCACAATTATGGGAGTGATTGACGTTCTTCCTCCCAAATTTGGGAATTCCTACAAAAAAGCGTAAATACAAATAACAACTATAATAATTACAACATTCCCATTAGGCTTTGGCAAAATCTTGTAGCATCGTCGTGTGTTAAGAGCACAAAACAAACAAACAAAAAACACGAATAGGTAAATTCGGGATAAGTTACCCGTGAATTGTTGGGTGTTATTTTAAAAATATTTTTGTGGCAATTATTCTTGTGGGGGAAACTCTTCCTTTTATAACTAGATGCACAATTTTCCTGAGATGGGAAACCTGGCCGATAAGTTGCTCTTTACAGTATTTAGCCGTTTTATTAAGCGCAAGTTGGGTGTCAGAGTAGCTGCTACGGGCCAGATGTGAAAGACCACGTGTGATATTTTCCCGTCTGTCGCACAATAAGACGCACAACCAATCCACTCACACGTGACCATGATGCGTTCCACTCATTTAGGATATAGCTTATCCTTTTAACCTAAGGGCAGTCATTTAACCCAACATGTTACCCAGTGGAAATCCACACAAGCACGGGAGAACATGCCAACTCCGAACGAGAAGGTGGGAATCAAACCCGCATCTTCATTACTGTGAAGCAAATGTGCTCACCACTCTTTACATTACCTCCAAGAAAAGCAGTGTAAAGCACTGTTCATTCATCAAATGAGACTTCATAAGTGGTGCAATAGTTTTCCTCTTACAAACATACACACACAAAAGGATAAAATTAGGACCACACTGAAAAGAAGTACCATACTTTAAAAAAAACAAAACAAAAAAAACAGCTTTTTTTGTGTGTGGACAAATTCACAACTTAAGTCTCAGGAAATTGTTTTTAAAAACTTTCTTCACTTGTGTTTTCCCGTATTTTGATAATTCTGCTAAATATGGATTCAGTTTCATTAAATCCATTTTTTTCACTTTTCTTTTTGTGATATAGTGAAAGTTTAAAAGATGCATCATGTTGAACCTTTTTTTACAGATGTTTCTTGTAATATTACAACCATTCATTTAATTACGATTTTATATTTTCATATATATTTTTTTTAATTCTGCAACTATAGATTCCCATAAAATTAAGATTTCCTCATTGAACTAAAATGTAGTAAAATTGTGTTTTCTATTGTCTTTGTTTTTTCTTCTCTTGGTATTGTGTCAAGATTTTTGTCTCCTAAAAATTCCTAAAAGAAGTCTATTATACTGATATAAATCTGCGCCACAGGAATTTGAATTTTTATTTTCCAGCATCAAAATTAGTTTATCAGTTATTAGCCCGATAAAAGCATTTTAAAATGATATTTGATAATGGCAACATTGGTTGCTCATTATTGGTTTTGGGCCTAAATGCATGTTGCCTTCGAAGTGAATGTAGAAGCCTTCTGCCTTTGTACAATGGCTGGTCACAGCGTGGCACAGCAGTTATGCTTATTGACTATTAGATGTCTCCAAACAAAGATGTTTGGGATTTGTTCAGTGAAATTATCATTATTAAAGCATCCTGTCAGGCATCACTATACAATTAACCATGATAAGCAGGACTCCAGGCTGGGACCAAATGGTCGCATTTTGCGACTAAAATTAGAGCCAATGTGAGTATTTTTTTTCCATCTACTCGCACATGCGCGACCAGTAAAATTGCGGGGCGGGGGGTGCTAACAAACGCCTTCACAGATAAATCCACTAGTTGGCGATAACGTACGAGCTGGTTTGCCAAGGGAAAATAAAAAAGAAGTAAAAGAAGGTGGACAAAGTGTGAAGTGGTCGCTGCTTGGCCAGCGGCGGGGTCGGCCCCTACCGACTTGATGCCGAGTAAACTGGAGTATACAAAAAATGCATAGGGGAAAATTAAACCACGAAAGAGAACCGTATGGTCCCCAAAGTCACACAGGTGTGCGATCGCTTTCACTTTTGTGACTTTTTGGTCTTAAATCCTCGCCACTTCTAGGAGAGGGAGACTCATGAAATGGGTGCCCGGTATCGGCCACTGTTACGCACACGTCCCCCTGATCGTCTTGCGTTTCCGCTTCCAGGGCATACATGCAGCACCACACCATTTTTCTATATTTGATATTTTCCACGTGGTGAGTGTGCAATTGCGCAACGATTGTAAAATCCCAAGTAACGATGTTAGACTTTCTTTGTCGTTTTCTCAAGATTCATTTCAATCGAAATTCGGCGGCTGCTTGTAAAAGCAGAGCGTGACCACGCTCTCCCTCCCGTGTGATGCTTTCAAATGCGTTCACGAAAGAAACAGTGCTCACAAAACGGACTTGGACAAGCTGGCAACAGAACATAGAATATAAAGTGTATACATAAGGAATGTCCCGATCGCATATTTTTGCACACGAGTCAGAGTCACCTGATTTTCAAAATCTGCCAATACGGAGTCCCAATCAGATACCGACTTTTTTTTTTTTTTTTTTTTAACATGTTATTGTCCCAACCAATTGTTTTTAAACAAGAATAACGTACAAAAATACTTGCCTTCATGAAATGCTTCATTGAGTGAGTCCACTCAAATCCGCTCACGCTGCTGAGAACAACGCACACACAATGAATGTTCACTTACACTACTGCTATGTTTAACAAACATGCGGCCTCTTTCAAGTCTAGCGCTCCCAGGCTTCTCTGGCAACATCAAAGCTTCAAAGCTGTCACTCATTGTTAACTTTAACAAGCAAGAAAAAGAAAAAGAAAAGCAGCAGGAGTGCGAGTGAATGCTTTACGCGCATGAAGCAAAGAAACATAAATATATTTCTTTTAATTAAAAAGCCGATCCTTTTCGGCCGATTCCACTCCTCTGAAAAATGGCGCGATCGGCCTGAATTCCAATCACGTGATCGGATTGGGACATCTGTAATATACCGTATACGTACATAGATACACACACACGCACACACCGTATGGGTCTCATGGAATGACATTTTAAAATATGTTGGGTGTATTGGCTCTCTCGGTCAAAAAGGTTCCCAAACCCTGGCTTAAACCCATTACTATCTTTCGATTCTGCTTTTTAAACTTTTTGATATATATATATATATGTATATATGTATGTATATATATATATATATATATTATATATTTTAGGGCTATCAAACAATTACAATTTTTAATCGAGTTAATCACAGCTTAAAAATTGATTAATCGTAATTAATCACAATTCAAACCATCTATACAATATGCTATATTTTTCTGTAAATTATTGTTGGAATGGAAAGATAAGACACAAGACTGATACATACTGTACATAAGTACTGTATTTGTTTATTATAACAAATCAGCAAGATAGCATTAACATTAACATTCTGTTAAAGCGATCCATGGATAGAAAAACTTGTTCTTAAAAGATAAATGTTAGTACAAGTTATAGAAATTTTATATTAAAACCACTCTTAATGTTTTCGTTTTAATAAAATTTTTTAAAATTTCAATCAAAAAATAAACTAGTAGATCATAAAATCAATCGCACCCAAGCACCAGCAGAGGGCGTCAAAACACCAAAAAACAAGTAACACGTGGACATGACACTGTGCTGTCATTTAATCTGTTTGAGCGAGGCATGTGCGTTAATTGCATCAAATATTTTAACGTGATTAATTTTGAAAAAATTAATTACCGCCCGTTAACGCTATAATTTTGACAGCCCAAATATATATTTATTTTTTGTCACAATTGGGACACTCCGCATCCATGGTACAGCTGGGTCTTCCTAAAAATAAATAAATAAGAAAGTCCCATGTTAGCTAACAGCAGTAGCCTATACTGGTTGATATCAAAACTGATAGAGAATACAGATTCATAAGTTTGTAGTTTTATACATTTATTATTAAAGTATTAGATGAAAACTTTGCATGTCGATTTACTGTGTGCGCCCCTGAATCTTCTGCATGTGCCCCTAAAATTTTAAGTTAGGGGCTACTGTGTTCTTAGTAAAAAATGTTAGTCTGGAGCCCTGATATGTTAAGTCTACGACTGCATATATCAGTATCACTTTGATATCGGTATCAGATTTTTAGAGTTGGACAACATCTGGACAGTATCACTTTGATATCGGTATCAGATTTTTAGAATTGGACAATATCTGGATATCGTTTATCAGTTAAAAAGTTATCAGACAACTCTAATCGAAATTATAATTTTTTCGGCATCATAATTCAAACTAAAGGAGCACTTTCTGAGAACAAACATCTCCGCCTAAGTACAAATTCAAAGCATCGTCATATTTCTGGCCTCTATCACATTTGACCTTTGACCCTTTCTCATCATCACATCACTTCACTTCACCTGCACATCGGAGTAAAATTGGTGAATCCCTTTACCAAGAAATGCCTTTTCTGATCTCTGCAACCTATGACCTTATGACCCTAAAATTGAATCACATCTTCCATTTTATATTACAAACAAATCTTGAACCCAAACATACAGACAATAAGGAACTGATTACATACTCAGCATTCCGACTGGCAGAGGTGAAAATTCAACAAATTTTTGCTCCTGATTTTTTCGCAGCTGAATTTTATTGCTGGAAAAAAAAATTCTGTGATAGAAATTCAAACTTCGGTGGCACAGATTTACTTCCATACTATTGACATAAACTTGAGATTTGTTTCCACTCATATTTCAACCTACCTCTCGTAAAATCTTGTGTATTTTTTCTTCAGAGATTACAACTATCATCTCCATAAATTGGGGTTTTACTTAAAATTCAACAGTCTGACAAAATTCAAGAAAATCACCGTACTTTTGAGAAAACGTTTTGCCTCTTCAGTGTGGCCCTAATTTACATATTTGTCGCACACACAAAACACTGCCTTAGCACTTTTCACTGAGAGCCCCAATATTTTGCAAATGTCTGCAATGATATATGTAAAGTTAATATAAATATGAACCATTTATTGACCTCAAGAGTCTCCAGAATGCACACGCGTGCCTACCTTAAGTCCCAAGTGATGTGTGAGACCCATTTCCAATCTGTGTGTATGTGTGTTGCTTTTAAGTTCCCCAACTGTGGTTGTAAATGTGTGCTTTCATCTGGCGTCATTGTTTTAAAGTATATACTGTATGTACAATATCAGAGTATACTGTGTGTCATGAACCATGTGGTTGCCGGGTCAAAAAAAAAACGTTTTGCTTTTGTTTTTTTGTTGTTGTTTTTTTACTACAGAATTCATATTGAATTTACATGTAGTGAAACATTTTTGTCAGCTGTCAAGATTATTATTCCTTGCTTTCAAAAACCGAAATGTGGCCTATTTTTATTTTTTTCTATGCTATTCAACCGTTGTTTTCATACATGATATACAGTTATCTACATTAATTTTATATTTGTTCCGTTATAACCTTATTACTGTATTTTATCGTTCTTGTGAATACTGAATCAAGCTATACTGTAATAAAATCTGTCAATGTGTTTGGCTTGTATTATTCTTGAAATATGAGTTTTGTTTTGTTTTTTAGGGTTTTTTTTTTTTCATTGTTTATTTTTTGTTTGTATTTTTGACATACTAGCAGTAGCTTGTGCTGAAACTAATACAATTTTCATAAAATTGCACCCTTATTTTTATTTCTTGGACTATTCTGCCACTTGTTTTTTAAATGATATTTTTTTCATATTGATAATTGATATTTTTCCACGTAAATTAAAACTCAGAATTGTAACCTGATATTGTAGAATTTTTGGACTTCAAACCTTTTTTTTCCTAGAACAATTCAAACTAAGAGAATGATAACTTTATTGTCTTCTTTTCCAGTTAAGATGGACATTGGTATGTGCCAGTATGATATTCTGACGGTATGATAACTTTTAGCCAAAATATCACAGTATATTAACATTGCAATTACAGCTCAAAAATGTGTTACTTTTAGATATCTGGGTTTAAATTTTTTTCCCATTGAACAGGATTTTTGTTTAGTTGAAAAAAAAAAAAAAAAATCTAAATAAAATTAAAATAAATGCAGTCTTTAGATGACCCTAAACCCACAGCCACAGCTAGACATTATTACCATCAGAACAAAAATAATTGAATTATTTTCCATAAAAAGCACGTGTGTATGACTCTAATCATGCTTATATTATCCACACACTCTCTCTCAACACAGTTGCCAGAGAGAAAAAAAAATGTTTTACCACCGCTAGACACATGAAACACCCTGGAGTCAACTCTCGTAGCTGGTGAGAAACGTTCATGACAGTGTTTACTAACCTTCAATTTTGTATAAATGCAAAATCATATTGGAGGTATTGCCACCTCGGCAGCCACCCTCCGCAAACATGTTTTACATGACAGTTGGCACTCCACCTCTGAACCGCGGCCATCTAACTCTTCTTTAGCCGAAGTATTTCCACACCAGTGATTTCGTTTTCTTTGATTGGGGGGGGGTTTCAGAAGTTTCACCTCCTCCAGCCATCGTGTAGCACAGCTGACTCACTGACACTGAGCAACAAACGGTGGGGGAGGTTTGAGCCTGCAAGCGAGGGATTTCTCCATGCATTTTTGGGGCATAAAAAATAGCTAATACCTTAGGTACGGTATGATGGATTTTTTTTGTGGTTTTGAAACTTTCATACCACGGTACACCTTGAATTTGAAACTGGTAATCTGCACATGGATAGTTCTACATCCGTTGTTGGCAGTGATTTAGCGTTGTACTGTATATGACCTATACATACATCGGGGAAAAAAAATTATTTTTTCAAATGATTTTTTTTTTTCTTTGAAAATATTTTTGATTGAAGCAACTTCTTTGGGGATTCAATGATTTAGACACAAATGTCCTACCCGTGATATGGCCCAAACACAAAAAGGATTGCTCCAAAGAAAACTTTTTCAGTGTTCAAATGTAAATTTTTCAATCTCAAATATTTTTTTCGCATTCAAAAACTTTTACCATCATTGAAATTTTTCTTATTTTGACTGATTTTTCTTTTTGAAAATATATATTTTTTTGAAGCAACTTATTTTTGATGAATAATGACAAAAATGTCCTAGCCAAAATGTGGCCCAAACACAAATCAACATTACTTCAATCAAAAAAGTTGCTTCAATGTAAAGAAACCAAGAGGGAAAAAAATTCAAAGAAAAATAGCTTTCGCATGCATTTCTTTGAGTTTCAAATTTATTTTTGCATTCACTTTTTTTTTTGATTGAAGCGACTTTTTTTTGGTTGAAAATATGCATTTTGATTGAAGCTTATTTATTTATTTATTTATTTTTACTGAAGTTACTGTTTTTTTGATTGAATAATACAGACACAACTTTACCTTCATACGGACAATTATTGACTGGGGTAACTACATTGGCACGACTCCGGTGGGCGTACCGTATTCAATGGATGACTGTCTTGGCAAAAAGTATTGCTTAAGCAGCCTGATTTAGAATTCCCCTCCAGAATTATGGGAAACAAAAAAACACTCATTGTCAATTTATTATTATAAATATTCTTGAAAATTTATTTTATTGCTGACACCATGTTTCGGGGTCATCAACATGTTGTGCCCCCCCTGCCCAAAAGTCAAACTCCACCTATGGATGTACTTCTCAATTTAAAAAAAAAAAAAAAAAATGAAGCACCAATCCACGGTAAAAAAAAAATATTTTCATTTGTAATCTGTAGCCATGGACTGAGATTACTAAACTCTGGATACAGATTTGTGTTTTTTTTCTACCCTGGCACTTGGGGGGTCGCCATCCTATTGGGGAAACTATGAAAGAAATTAGTCAAAGTTTTAAAGAAGAACTGGAATATTTCATGTTCACGTCAAGAAATCGTGCTACTACAATATTCCTGGTTAATATCAAGAAATCGTGCCATGTAATACTTGTATTTTAGCGGGCCCGCTTCAAACCAAGTGACGTATAATATGACGCCAACCAATGGCAACGCGGGGGGCGGGTAGGAAGGGTGAGGGGGGCGTGTCCCAAGTATTTTGTTCCAAACACGAATAACGTCAGGAGTACGGCGTTTGTTCTTCTTAATACCTGCTAGGTATGTAACCCCAAAGTCCACTATTTCAAAACACATTAATGTACTTTAAATAGCTTGTTATAAAAAACGTCGTTTAAAGCGTTTGTGTTTGGCAGAACATCGCATGTTTGCATTTTTGTGTGTGTTCGTGAACGTAACGTGTGGTGTACTACACTGTACTGGAATGTCGTTTTGTTATGATTTGAAAAACCTAGAATGCGAGACGTTTTGCTCTGTTTTGTTGGTCAATGGAGCATGTTTGCAAATGGAAGGAGGGGACGTGTGTGAAAAGGGGAGGGGGTGTTGTTGTATTGTGGTGAGGCAGGTTCGACAGTTTTTGACAGGATTCAATAGGAGTAAATGACGATAAAGAGCGGATTGTTGTTTTGAATGCGCCGCCGACGTCGTGTGAGCGCTGTTTGACTTTGGCATTGTTCCGTAAGGGAGACCCTTTTGTTCGGTGCTTCGACCGAGCTGCGTTTAACAACAAAAGACCGCGTATCACACAAGCGAAACGGCGAGTTAATGTTAAATGTCTTGGGATTTTGTGTGTTTATTATGTGTCGAGTGGGTATTTGTAGCGTTTTGTCGCCGTTCTTGCTTTGACTGGGGCAAATCGGAGAGGAGAGGAGCTGAGGAACGAGGAGGAATCCCGGGCTGGCGTTTGAAGCTCCGCCTATCGTGGGCGATGCTTTCACCGGGAGCAAGCGACGTGATTGGCTGAGGCTTTTCCCCAAAGGGGGCGGGGAATAACCCGGAAATGGTTGACCAAAAAGAGACAAGTTTGGTAAAGGAACTATTTGGGATGAGGTTGATTTCTTTCATAATGTTACTTGCCAATTCTTTCATAGAATATTTTTTTCTACTCGTTATATTTACATTTTATCATTTTTAAATTAAGATTTTCTCCCCCTCTTACATTATGACTGACTATTCTCGTACAATTACGATGACAGTCATTTTGAAATGCCCCTTCAAAATACTAAATGCTAGGGGTGTGACAAAATATCGAAATGGTGATATATCGTGATATTTTGTATCCCAAAAGGCTATTGATTTTCTCCTGCCAAGAATCGAGATATCATTTTAAAAATGTGTCAATGTCTTAAAAAAAAAAAAAAAAAACAAGTTCCTACCAAAATCTTCCACCATAATAGTGTCTCAGTCAATTCTAAGGCTGCATTGACGGTGCTCGACGCCATTTAGACTGGGAACGTTCGTTCATTCGAAACCAGAGCATTCACAGTCATTATGTCCGATTTTCAGGGCATTTACAGGTCACTTGCTGTTCATTTTAGGGCATTTACACTTCATTTTCTGTTGTGTTTGAATCACTGCCTATTCATTTGGGTGATTCCCAGGTCATTTCCTGTTCTGTAACTCAAAATAAACAGGAAGAGACCCATAAAACACCCCAAAATCATCAGGAAGTAGCTGAAAATGAACACTTAAATGGCCCAAAATTACCTCATTGCCTGGCATTGGCTGCCAGTACCGGCCATAGACGTTCAATCCATTTGAAGTGGGAGGGATGGCAGCGAATGAACATTCGTTCATTCGCTGCCATCCCTCCCACTTCAAATTGATTGGATGTCTACTAATGATAAACTAATTCCAATTCACAGCATAAGCTTGTTTTTCTGTTTATTAGTTGTTTGTAGAATATCCTAGAATGATTTCCTGACCAGTGTATCGATAATCGCCGTATCGTCAGATCACCGTTATCGTGAGCTTTGTATCGCATATCGTGAGGTATCAAGAGGTTCCCACTCCTACTAAATGCTGGAAATTATCTTATCATGACACTGTTTCCCTGTAATATAACAAGGATTCAGCTATAACTTTATTTAACTCTTCACAGGGAAAATATGTATTTTTGGTAATTAAAAAAATCAACTGCTAATACATAAGTTACTAATTTGGGCGGTCGCAAGATCTCGCTTACTTTGCTCTTGTTCTTTTTGGTTCGGACACTAACTAAAATTGCTACTCCTCCGCTCTTTGTGGACGGATCAGAATGAAATTTGGTAGGTATATTCTAGGGGTGTTTACACATCTGTCCTTGGAGCCCTTTTTTGTCTCAGGGCTGAATAATTGCATTACTGAGGAATTATTGTTGCATGTATGTTCCGAGTAAGCCAGTAAAGACCGTGCCTGGTCTCCGGTTGTGCTTTTCATGTCTCTCCGTTGATGAAAAGCTGAGGAAGCGAGCCAGACGGTTGCAGTATTCATTGTTTTTTAATTTTGTTTATTATTTATATATTTAAATTTGGGCTGTCAAAATTATCGCGTTAACGGGTGGTAATTAATTTTTCAAATTAATCACGTTAAAATATTTGACGCAATTAACGCACATTTCCCGCTGAAACAGATTAAAATGACAGCACAGTGTCATGTGCACTTGTTACTTGTGTTTTTTGGAGTTTTGTCGCCCTCTGCTGGCGCTTGGGCGCGACTGATTTTATGGGTTTCAGCACCATGAGAATTGTGTAATGAATGACATCAACAATTGCGAGCTAATAGTTTATTTTTTGATTGAAAATTTTACAAATTTTATTAAAACGAAAACATTAAGAGGGGTTTTAATATAAAATTTCTATAACTTGTACTAACATTTATCTTTTAAGAATTACAAGTCTTTCTATCCATGGATCGCTTTAACAGAATGATAATGTTAATGCCATCTTGTTGATTTATTGTTATAATAATCAAATACAGTGCTTATGTACAGTATGTTGAATGTATATATCCGTCTTGAGTCTTATCTTTCCATTCCAACAATAATTTACAGAAAAATTTGGCATATTTTATAGATGGCTTGAATTGCGATTAATTACGATTAATTAATTTTTAAGCTGTGATTAACTCGATTAAAAAATTTAAGTGTTTGACAGCCTTAATTTAAATAAATACAATTCTACATTTATAAAATGTTAATAACAAAATAAATTTTAGAAATATATATATATATACATCGCTTATGGCCCCCCATTGACTCTCTAAAGTGGATTTTTTTTTTCAATTATTGTATAGTATTTAAAAATTTGTCTGCAATTGACCGTGATAGACATCCAATTCATTTAAACTGAAAAAATGAAGAAGAAAAAAAAGTTTTCTTCAAGGATTACAAAAAAACAAAACACAAATTTATGACTACTTAAAGTTAACTTAATTTTAAATAATTTGACATTAGGATGTAATACGAAATTTTAACCACAATTCTTTGATGCAAACCCTCAAATTCGTATGCATGTCGAACAGTTGACAGCAAACGATTTGTTTTGAAGCTCCTCGACTCAACCGTTGTCGCGCTCCACTCAAAATGGGAGCGCTCTCTCAGCGCGAGCCTCATCACGTATTGACAGCTTGACCAACCAATCGTGAGGAACGTCCCCGCCCCTACGCGTCAACCTCTCTTCGAATCATCAAATAGAAACCTTCCAAGGAGGCGTGGTTACACCAGCCCCAACGTCTCCGCCCACAAGCTAACCTAACGGTGATTGTTTTCCTCTCTCGGGGAAGATTTTTTCCTCACTTTGCAGCTCCACGTCGCTTATTTTTGTTTTTCTTTTACAACACACCACTGAACAAGTCGCGGTCAAACCACCGATCGCTTCGGAGTGCACCCCGGCTCAAGGCATCGTGGTGAAAAGCCCGCCGAACGGATTACCGTAGAACAGTCGGCGAACTTAAAGGAGAGGGGTGAGTTCAGGTTGGAAATTCATTCAGTGAGCTAATGCGGCTAACCATGAAGCGATCCCCAACTAGACATCCCGAAACAATCACATAATTCGGCGTGCATTATGCCCCAAACTGGGAATAATCACGCGAATGAACCGCGGGTGGATGTTTTCGCGAGGCTACGCGTCACCCGCATGTGCTTCCCTGTTAGCCCGCTGGACGTCCCCCGAGTCGGGGCTCCTCATGTTGTTTACATTAGCTAGAAGCTAACACCGCGAAACACTCCCCCCCCTCTTCGCGACAAAGCAAGTTAAAGAAGCGAAATAAACGCTTATCAAGATGCCCCTGGCTGACGAACCGGCGAGCCGTAGATTTATTTTACGTGTGTGTGGCGTGTTTACCTCCATCGAGGTGGAGCGCGTCGTCGGCGTCTCTCCTTCCCGAAATGAGCTACCAAATGGCGGCCACGTCTGGAACTCGAGCTCGGTGCTTGGTGGGATAGGCCTCGCGGATAATAAATGGGGGGCGGAGGCAACCGCGAGGCGCTGGCGGCTTCCATAAACCTTACGAATAAGTCTCTTGTCATCATTGAATATATTTTTTAATTGACTTTAGCACCGTTTGTGTCCACAATTCCTCCCGGGAGTGACGCTTTTTAGTTGACTCGACAGTGTGGAGCAAAGCTCAATCGTGCGCTCCAAGTTGGCATTGAACGCGCGGGCACTCGTGTACATTTTTAATTAAGTTGGACGTTTACGACATCGGGTTGATCTTCGCGGAAAGTCGTCGTATAGGGAAGTTGGAAATGGCAGAGCGACTCCCCCACGTTTGTTGTCTCGGTGACGTAGTGAGCTTGTAAACGTGATTGGTCACACTCACTGTAGGATTTCCTCAACGTTTGCTTAACTCACTGGCTGCCATTGACAGCGATAGACGTCCAATCGTTTGAAGTCTACGAGTGATAAAACTCATTTCGATTCACAGATGGGGGGAAAAGAGCCACACGATTTGACGTCTTTCATTGTCAGTGACACTGAAAGTTAAATAGAGCGACACAAAAGTTGAAAACATTGACAACATATTCCAAAATAGGGAATAGAAGTGGGAAATAATTCCTTGAGTTGTCACATGATGATTTTTTTTAAAGTGCCAAATAATTCTGAAGTATTGATATGTTGCCAAATGTTACAGCAATTGATTGTTATTTGAGACAATGCAACACTTCATGTTTCAAGTAGTTTTTACAAATGGTGTGCAAGCATGATTTCTTGAAAATTTCAGGCTGTAATTTTCTAACTCTGGTTGCACTGGGGTTGATGGTTAGTTGACAAAGGACCAGTGAAGTTATGGTGGTAACACTCTTACACCCAAATGACTGATCGGCCCAGTCACTTTTAGGAGAACAAGCACTCATGATAGGAAATGAATGAATACGTCAATGTTTTGTTACATTGTTTTAGCATTTGAGTAGAACATCAATTACACGCTAAAAAAAACAAACTTCTCCACCCTAAACAACCACACCTTCAGAGCAGGTATTATGTTTCAAAGTTTTGCATGCAGGTCTGTCTGGTATGTTACAACTCCAGGGTAGCTCTCTAAGTGAGGGGTTTAAAAGGAAAGGCTTCAAAACATAGCAATCGAGTCTCATTTCTAGCTTACTAACTCAACTTTTCCCTGTCAACTTTTAGGTCTCTCGGCTCCATCGAGTATGAGTTCATGATGAAGCGGCGACTGGAGGATCAGGAAACGGTTTTTGCGTCCCAGCAGCGGCGCCTCCCCGGCAACGCCGAGACCTTCCAGCACCGCGTCCTGGCCCCGGCGCCGCCGGCGGTGTATGAGGCAGCGGTCGACAACATGCAGCCCACCGCAGGCGTCCAGTACTCGGTCCCGCAGGGATACCAGGTGCACACAAAAACATGCTGCTAGAGTAGCAGAAGCTATGAACTTTCATGTCAAAAAATACACAGTTAATTAACGGTGGAAAAACTTTACAGTCATTTGTTATTATTATAAAACCAATCGTGACCATGAGTATCACAAGATGCCTAAATTCTGGTTCATCCAGCACCATCAATGATAGTCAATGTGTTAATAGGCCGTATAATTGTTACACTATAATGGACGTTTCTTGTTTTAAAAAAAATAAAGGCTAAATAATACGTGATATTCCCTTCTGTTAGGTTCCCACGGTGGCCCAGAACAGCAGTGGCCACGGACATGCGCCGAGCCCAGCCGTCCATGGGGGGTCTCACCACCACACCCCCGCAGTCGTCCAATCCCACGGTCCCCCGGTGATGCCGGCGCACAGCCACGCGACTGCTTCTCAGGCCTCGGCGCAGGGCCAGCAGCAGTTCCAGCGGCTCAAGGTGAGTCGGCATTGCTTTCTTCCTAGAGAGCGAAACGTTTGGGTGTGATGGTAGCTGTATGAGGCATAATATACAGTGCCTTGCAAAAGTATTCGGCCCCCTTGAATCTTGCAACCTTTCGCCACATTTCAGGCTTCAAACATAAAGATATGAAGTTTAATTTTTTTGTCAAGAATCAACAACAAGTGGGACACAATCGTGAAGTGGAACAACATTTATTGGATAATTTAAACTTTTTTAACAAATAAAAAACTGAAAAGTGGGGCGTGCAATATTATTCGGCCCCTTTACTTTCAGTGCAGCAAACTCACTCCAGAAGTTCAGTGAGGATCTCTGAATGATCCAATGTTGTCCTAAATGACCGATGATGATAAATAGAATCCACTTGTGTGTAATCAAGTCTCCGTATAAATGCACCTGCTCTGTGATAGTCTCAGGGTTCTGTTTAAAGTGCAGAGAGCATTATGAAAACCAAGGAACACACCAGGCAGGTCCGAGATACTGTTGTGGAGAAGTTTAAAGCCGGATTTGGATACAAAAAGATTTCCCAAGCTTTAAACATCTCAAGGAGCACTGTGCAAGCCATCATATTGAAATGGAAGGAGCATCAGACCACTGCATATCTACCAAGACCCGGCCGTCCTTCCAAACTTTCTTCTCAAACAAGGAGAAAACTGATCAGAGATGCAGCCAAGAGGCCCATGATCACTCTGGATGAACTGCAGAGATCTACAGCTGAAGTGGGAGAGTCTGTCCATAGGACAACAATCAGTCGTACACTGCACAAATCTGGCCTTTATGGAAGAGTGGCAAGAAGAAAGCCATTTCTCAAAGATATCCATAAAAAGTCTCGTTTAAAGTTTGCCACAAGCCACCTGGGAGACACACCAAACATGTGGAAGAAGGTGCTCTGGTCAGATGAAACCTAAATGGAACTTTTTGGCCACAATGCAAAACGATATGTTTGGCGTAAAAGCAACACAGCTCATCACCCTGAACACACCATCCCCACTGTCAAACATGGTGGTGGCAGCATCATGGTTTGGGCCTGCTTTTCTTCAGCAGGGACAGGGAAGATGGTTAAAATTGACGGGAAGATGGATGCAGCCAAATACAGGAACGTTCTGGAAGAAAACCTGTTGGTATCTGCACAAGACCTGAGACTGGGACGGAGATTTATCTTTCAACAGGACAATGATCCAAAACATAAAGCCAAATCTACAATGGAATGGTTCAAAAATAAACGTATCCAGGTGTTAGAATGGCCAAGTCAAAGTCCAGACGTGAATCCAATCGAGAATCTGTGGAAAGAGCTGAAGACTGCTGTTCACAAACACTCTCCATCCAACCTCACTGAGCTCGAGCTGTTTTGCAAGGAAGAATGGGCAAGAATGTCAGTCTCTCGATGTGCAAAACTGATAGAAACATACCCCAAGCGACTTGCAGCTGTAATTGGAGCAAAAGGTGGCGCTACAAAGTATTAACGCAAGGGGGCCGAATAATATTGCACGCCCCACTTTTCAGTTTTTTATTTGTTAAAAAAGTTTAAATTATCCAATAAATTTTGTTCCACTTCACGATTGTGTCCCACTTGTTGTTGATTCTTGACAAAAAATTAAAATTTTATATCATTATGTTTGAAGCCTGAAATTTGGCGAAAGGTTGCAAGGTTCAAGGGGGCCGAATACTTTTGCAAGGCACTGTATATAAAGCATATGTAAAATACAGCGGTACCTCGACATACGATCGCTTCGACACGCAATCTTTTCGACACCCGACGTAAAATTTGACTCGCCATTTGTTTCTACATCCGACGACATGCTCGAAATACGATGATTTTTGACAGCGCTGCAGTTTCTTTGTTTTGCCGGAAGACGGATGCACGGCTGATTTTCATGTCAGAGAAATCAACACTGGCTCCAAAAATGTTAGTGCAGGTGGAGAAAAAAAAGAAAAGGTGACGCTTACCATTGAAATGAAGATGTGAATGACAGCAATATATAAGCATGGTGTGTGCATCCATGAACTGAGTCGACAATAGGGCCATAGAATTTCAATCTTGGCCCATGGTCCTCCTCCATTTGCCAGTCTTGATAAGTTAAGGTGACAATTCTTATTGTGGTAACATCGCCAAAGAAATCGCCAGCTTCGTCAGGTTTCTAATTATTTATTCCATCAACTTGTGCAACACTGACGCCAGCATCAAAACAGAAAGTCAAATTATGTCACTAACTCCATTTATGTCCAGCTTGGATCTTTTACATCTATTCAAAATTAAGATAATTTGCCGGATAACAATATAATAAGCATTCATTAATGCTCATGACAGTGTCATATCATAATTACGATGGTCTTATGGCACCATTGTCAAATAAAATATTACCAAATACAATAACTATCAACTAATGGAACAACTGGAACAGTAACTGAAGAAATAATTGCACCGAACATGAATTTTGATTGTTATTTACATCTGTAGCGCCGCAATGCATCCTAGGAGGCATGTTGCATGACAACACTGTTGACGATAGGTGGCAGCAGATAGTTGACTGTCTTCCCCAAGGGAGCAGTGCTGGCCAAATGAAGCTTCTTGAAGCTTTGCAGATAATTGGTTCAAAGCTTCACGGTGGTTCATTTGGTCATATGACTGTCGTATGATGCCGCTGTCAAATAAAGTGTTACAAGTTCATTTCTTTTGGTGTAAATATCCCATAATATAGTGAGGACAGCTGCGGTTTATAGTCCAATGCGGCTTATCTATGAACATATGCCGCTTGCGTGCCAAATTTGATGGGGTGCGGCTTAAAGTCAGGTGCTCCTTATAGTGCAAAAATTACAGTACTTTTCATCCTTCACACAGCCGCTGGAAACATAAATGTTGTTTAATCCATCTGCAGGCGACCGAGAGTAGGGTTGTTCCGATCATGTTTTTTTTTATCTCGATCCGATCCCGATCATTTTAGTTTGAGTATCTGCCGATCCCGATATTTCTCGATCCGATTGCTTTTTTTTTTGCTCCCGATTCAGTTCCAATCATTCCCGATAATTTTTCCCGATCATATACATTTTGGCAATGCATTAAGAAAAAAATGAATAAAACTCGGAGGAATATATACATTCAACGTACAGTACTTAAGTACTGTATTTGTTTATTATGAAAATAAATCCTCAAGATGGCATTTACATTATTAACATTCTTTCTGTGAGAGGGATCCACGGATAGAAAGACTTGTGACTTTGTATATTGTGACTAAATATTGCCATCTAGTGAATTTGTTGAGCTTTCAGTGAATGATACTGTAGCCATGCCCCAATGCATGATGGGAAGTGGAACCATGACTGTGCGTAGTGCTACCAATTGATATATCTTCTCTGCGTTGGGAAATAAAACAAGGTGATAAGATAAAGACCAATTGCTGCCTTGCTTCCCCACATTGCTTCCCATGATTTTTCTAATTGTAAGGAAAGCGATTGTAACGCTTCAGCCAATTAGAATAAGCCTCCAAAGGCTGCCAAAATTTACTCTACTCATTATACGTTGCCTTTAATCTGTCTATATAGGTAAAATGGCGCCATTACAGATTGAGCGCGACAATGCGTGAGTGGGTCGTGCAACGCATGCATCAATTGCGTTAAATATTTTAACGTGATTCATTTTTTTAAAAAACTTATTACCGCCGTTATCGGAATAAATTTGATAACCCTACCTTAAGCCTAAACTAAAGACTCTGGATGAGTGTAACATATTATGTCTGTAACGTTAAATACAATTAGAAAACAATTTAATTAAAAATTATATATATATATATATATATATATATTTAAAAAAAACAAAAACGCATGGCCGATATTTTTTTGCCGATTCCGATACTTTGAAAATGACGTGATCGGACCCGATCGATCGGCAAGAGATTGATTGATGATTTTACGACACTTTGCGGGTGTGCGCTGGTCCACATGGGAAATGGTCTTTTTTAAGGCAAAACAGTACCGCTTTTGTCCACTGGCGTCGCTAAAATCGACCAAAACTGAAAAATTACCAAGTGTTTCTCTAAAGGGATAGACAACATACTTTGATCATTTGCATCTAGTGGAAAAAAAATCTTGTTTATCAAAGTAAAAATATTCAGAAATACATTTTTCCAAAGTATAATCGTGATTTTGAAAAAAAAAAATGTAATTAAAGCCAGTATTTCCCGAAATTATGCGATATAGTCGCTGTCAGACATTTTTAAATGCCAATACTGTTTTAGTCAATCAAATGCAAGTATTCAACTGGAAGACCAAACTTAAGCACATTACTAGTCCACAATGCTAGCTAGCTTTATTTATATGATTTATCATTTGTTTTTGTTATCATTATATTATTAAAAGACTGGAGACAAAATGGCTGGCGAGACTCCGGCGTCCTAAAGTCGATATCAAGTAAGTCGGTACGTCGTAACCCGGGGACTACCTGTACATGTGTCGTTATATTAAGCAACGTGGACCTCCTGGATCACCTCTACCTATGACCATCCCTGCTATTTCTGTTGAAATATCAAATTTAGAACTACTGTCTCAATTTTTTGTTGTTGAATGTTCATATTGACAAGTTGAATAAATATGATCAAGCTTCAAAACAGTTAGTTTAACATCTTTGGTAGTCAATAGGACATCAATATTAAAAATTTTGACAGATTTTTTTTTTGTGTATGGGCCCAAAATAATGACATCATTGGTCCGTGTGAAGAAATCAACACTTTAGACATGAATGTTATGTTGTCATAAAAAAAGGATCAAACCAGGCCATTGTGAACAATTCTTTCTTTGAACTATGAAGGCAACATCAAAGGCATGCAAAATCAGACAAAATAGGCTCTAACCTTTAAGGGTTAATAAATACTGCAGTGACTTTGATCTGTTTTTCCCTTGCTTCTTCATTCACTTAATTCTTGTCTCCCAAAAGGTGGAGGACGCATTGTCCTACTTGGACCAAGTCAAGTTGCAGTTTGGCAACCAGCCTCAGGTTTACAACGACTTCCTGGACATCATGAAAGAGTTCAAGTCTCAGAGGTGAGCACACTTTAATAATTTCCCACTTTTAGTGTTAATGGGTGGCGGTTAACCCCTTTTGTGTTCACGCCGCCAGCATCGACACCCCGGGTGTCATCAGCAGAGTGTCGCAGCTCTTTAAAGGACACCCTGATCTCATCATGGGCTTCAATACTTTCCTACCGCCCGGTTACAAAATCGAGGTGCAGACCAACGACCTGGTCAACGTGACGACGCCCGGACAAATCCACCACATCACCCCGCATGGCATTTCGGTACAGAACATCCCCATCACGGGAGCGCCCGGCTCCCAGCACCCTGCCCAGGCGCCGCCCACCGCCACCACTAGCGCGCCGGCCCTCCTCACGCAGCCTGTCCCTGCCAAAATGAACAAAGTGAGTTTTTATTATATATGTGTAGCGTACTTTTCGGGATAAAACAATTGACAAAACATGAGTAATTCGGAGATGTTAATTGGCTCACAGTGAGCCAGTTACCAGGTAGTTGCTAATGCTAACCAAAACTCTTTAACAACCAACGTTGTCATTTTTAGACTGACAAAACACTCACATGGCAAGGCTCTTTTAAATGGAGGATATCACATATTTAAGCACATTCAAGTAACAATTTTACCTTAAGTTCATTTTTGAAAGCCATATACTTGCATACACAAATTATTATAAACTTGGCTTAGCATTATCGCTGTTTCCAACAGCTCGAAATGGCTTTCGTTTTCATAGTCCAGCCATTTCTGACAAAGCACGCCGTCCTTTGAAAGTGTAAAAAGAGGAAACTTCTTTGCATCTAAAAATGTATTTCCTCTTCGACATTTTGGGAAATTATTTGATTAAAAAAGCTGCAGTGTGTTTTTCTCCCACTTTTAGCCAGCCCCAGGTCTGTGTTAGCTAAGCTTTAGCATTATCTGCAACTTGTCTTGAGTGGAAGATTAGGCGGGGTGCTTCAAGGTTTTTCAATTAAACATTCTGTTAAAAAATAAGAGAACAACTGAAGTTATTGGAAAAAGTGCCTATATTGCACTACTATATTGTTGAAATCAAAATGGTGCAAACAACAATTTTCTGGATCAAGTGCACGTGCTAATAAGGCACTTATTCTGTCCTCAATGTGTCTGTGTACACAAATCGACAGATAGCGAACAAATCAGGCTCTGAAGAGAAGTCAGACGCTGTAGTAACGTGGAATTGGCTCTACTGTGGTCATCTTTGTCTTGACAAGAACACTGATCATTTTTTGTAAAACTTTAAACAACAAAACGTGTCAATAATAAAGTCACAAAGTAAAGTATACATCACGTGTCAGTTTGAATAGCAACTGATGTTACTGTTGGCATTATGAATCCACAATAGTACAGCTTGCAAGCAATGAAATAATGTAACCGCATTTTACCACAAATGCAAACAAAACGTAATGTACACACCAAGTGGACAAGGATATTCCTGCACCTTGCATTTTGTTGTTTGCTCATGCAAACTGAATTTTAATCTTATTAATCAACTTGATGAAACATACTGAGGCTACAGTGCTTATTTCTTTACGTTGTTGTCATTTTCTCCATTTTAAAAAATCGTTATTTGTTGGAAAAAACTTCTCTTTGATGTGCTACGAGATTGTCTAGTAGAAAAGTAGGCACTATCTTTGGGCTTAGGAACTATTTCGAAGTAAAGCACCTTCAATAAGAGATGAGGTGTGAATTTAGTAGCACTGTAACGATTATTCGAATAACTCGAATAGTTCGATTAGGAAAAAGATTCGAATTACATTTTGCTGCTTCGAGTATTCATTCAATTATAAGTGGCATTGTAATGATTTGTTTTGAAAGTGTTTGCATTTAGTTTTATTGATTTGGGTGGATACACTGCCCTCTTGCGGCAACAGTGGATATAACTCATTTCACGTGGCTGAATCTAGCTGCTCCCTGTTAAGACCAACATAAGTTTTTGTTTGACCTAATGTTTTTTTTTATGCATTCGTAATTTAGTTTATAGGTATACTGGACTGTCTCAGGAAATTAGAATACACAATATTCTAATTTTCTGAGACAGTCCTGTATATTGTTCTATGTAAAGGACGTCAGCCAAGGTCGGCCCCCCACATTTTTAACACGCCAAATCTGGTCCCCTTTGCAAAAAGTTTGGACACCCCTGCTTTAAATGGTGGATTAATGTACAGGACTGTCTCAGAAAATTAGAATATTGTGTATTCTAATTTCCTGAGACAGTCCAGTATTTAGCCTTTTTTTTTTTTTTTTTTTTTTTTTTTTTTTTTTTGTGGGAATATGTGTTTGAACCATATGTTAAGAGCATTGTAAAAAAAAAAAATTAAAAAAAACTTAGCATTTTGTAGCATTTAAGATAGCGGGCATTTGCTATGTAAGTAAGCCAGTTGTTCTTTTGTTGAACTTAGATCCTCATTCATTCTTTTTAAAAAAAAAAAAATTTTTTATATATCGTTTATATCGTTTGAAGCTCAGCTCAGGTATTTTAATTTTTATGTTCCTTATCCAATTACTCGATTATTTGAACTAACTAGTTCATCGATTAATGGACGACTAAAATAAACAATACCTGTAGCCCTACAATTTAGCTTCTTTACTCAAATATCCAGGTTTTGCATAATGTGTTGATGTCTAAAAATACAAGTGAACTTTGATGACATGCAACAAACATACAAAGGTAGGGTCGCTCAAAACCACACTGTGTATTCTGTTCTTCTATGGTTTTTATCATTCACTGTCCTCTCCACTTGTGCGTTGGAATACACATATGTGTGCAGTTTCAGGGTCCATGCCAAATTTCACATTTGCACCAGAGTTGCCATTTTATGTGCACACTAAACATACTGGAATTTTTTTTAAATTGACCATCACATGGTGTGTGTCCCCCTCAGCCCCAGACGCCGACGCCAGGCAGCCAGACTAACCCGTCCATCCCGGCGTACTCAGCGCCTCACTCTCCGCCCGTCCCTCTCCACCCGCCTCTCAGCGGGATGCCCACCGCCGGTCTACCGGCGCAAAACAACCAGCCGGTGGAGTTCAACCATGCCATCAACTATGTCAATAAGATCAAAAACCGCTTCCAGGGTCAGCCCAACATCTATAAAGCATTCCTGGAGATCCTGCACACGTACCAGGTGAGCGTGAACAACCTGAAACTTTTTTTGTTTGTTTTTTTAAACAATAGGGCTGTCGAACGATTAAAATTTTTAATCGAGCTAATCACAGCTTAAAAATTAATTAATCGCAATTCAAACCATTTCTAAAATATGTCATATTTTTCTGTAAATTATTTTTGGAATGGCAAGATAAGACACAAGACGGATATATACATACAACATACTGTACATAACTACTGTATTTGTTTATTATAACAATAAATCCACAAGATGGCATTAACATTATTAACATTCTTTCTGTTAAAGGGATCCACTGATAGAAAGACTTGTAGCTCTTAAAAGATAAATGCTAGTACAAGTTATAGTAATTTTATATTGAAACTAGGGCTGTCAAACGATTAAAATTTTTAATCGAGTTAACTACAGCTTAAAAATTAATCAATCGTAATTAATCGCAATTAATACCATCTATAAAATATGCCATATTTTTCTGTAAATTATATATACATTCTGTAAAATAAATTGTTGGAATGGAAAGATATGACACAAGATGGATGTATACATTCAACATACGGTACATAAGGACTGTAGTGGGCATTTCACTCTACTGTCATTTAAATCTGTCTATGCTGTCCTCACTCCGAAGCGTCTACTTTTTTCAAAGCTAGACAGCTAGTGAACGACGCCCTAATAATCAGACTTCTTTTTCATCTGATTTATTAGTAAAATAGCCTCAAACCATTGTCCTCTTTAGACCGTCGTAAAACTACAAAAAAAAAAAGTACACAAGCATTGCATTAGCAACAATGTTAGCTTAGCACGCTATACAGGTTCACTAAACATAAACAAAAAGCATCCCATTCAAAAAATATAACATTTCGCTTACTAACATAATATGTACATTCTTTAAAACAACCATACTTACGGACAAATCTTGTCCAAGGATCATATAAGCACAAAATTACAACGTAGGCGTCAGCCCGAGACGTCGTGCAGCCATATTGAACTGGCAAGAAAACAATAAACCATGTCGCAAAGCGACCACAAGAGTTCGCTGTTAGACAGCACAAAAAGCCTTGCTGTAAAACTTACCAAAAGGCAGAATACTGTCTGAGCGGGACATGTGCGTTAATTGCGTCAAATATTTTAACGTGATTAATTTAAAAAATTAACTACCGCGCGTTAACGCGGTAATTTTGACAGCCCTAATTGAAACCCTTCTTAATGTTTTCGTTTTAATAACATTTGTAAAATTTTCAATCAAAAGATAAACTAGTACCTTGCGATTGTTGACTTCACCGAGCGGCTCCCTGCCGTTCTTCCACATTGTCTTTAATTACGTAAGGTACTGATGGAAATACACAACAAGATGTCAATGGCGAGTTTTAAATTAATTAGAGCTCTGGCCAACAAGTGCATTTTGTCCCTTGACTGACGGCGTAGTTCCCTGTGGGCTTAGTGGTCCATCACCGTCATTTCAGTGCTTCACAACGTATGAGACCTCTGATAGTTTGTATATTGTGACTAAATATTTCCATCCAGTGTATTTGTTGAGCTAAACCAATGTTTGAATAGAGTTTGACCGAAGTCTGAGTAAGTTTTATATGTATTTTGCATAGATATTTTGATTGGGAATGACAGTTCACTTTGCATTGTTGTTTAACTGTGTGAGAATAGGGCCTCATTATTACAGATTGAAGTGCTTTTCTTTTTGTGAACATTTTTTTTTTTTTTTTGAGAGATAGGAATATTATTAATATTAATTAATGCTATTATTATTAATAGTTGTGCTTTCACTAAATGATACTTATGTTTGTTGGGAAGGAGTTGCCGAAGCTTATGCCAATAAACGGCATAGCCCAATGAATGCATGTGTCCACTCGCCTTTCTATGCCTCTTATTATGTGCAAAAAACGGCGTCATTGTAATCTGTTTGAGGCAATGCATGAGCGGGTCATTCCGCGCATGTGTTAAATGCGTCAACTATTTTGTGATTAATTTTTAAAAATTCATTACCGCCCGTTAACGCGATAAATTTGACAGCACTATTAAACAATATGCATTTTCTTGCATAGAAGGAACAACGGAATGCAAAGGAGGCTGGTGGGAACTACACCCCGGCTCTGACGGAGCAAGAGGTGTATGCTCAGGTTGCACGGCTCTTTAAGAACCAAGAAGACCTACTCTCCGAATTTGGACAATTTCTTCCAGATGCCAACAGTTCAGTGGTGAGCACACATGACTATTCCATGAGTAGGGTTGAAAACTCCTGATACGACAGAATTTGCGATACAAAGATCACGATAGCGATTATCTCACAAACACTGTTTATCGATACATGGGTCAGGAAATCAATCTACAATACTCTATGATAGAACGATTAAAGACGAAAACAAGCTGTTTCAAAATTGAAAAATAACTGATTTTTTACACTTTTGCAGACAGACAAAAACGTTTGTTTTCCTCACAGACTATGAGAATATTTCAGTGTGACATTTCTGTAAATAAATACAGCGACACTGTATTTTTGCAACATTCTTGTAAGCGAATGAGTGTTTTAACTCATTGCCTGCTGTCGACAACAATTGACATCCAATTCATTTAAACTAGGAGGAATGGCTTTGAATGCTCAGATTTCAATGCCATTAACGGCAAGTCAAAATCAATGAGTTGGATGTCTAATGCCGTCAATGCCAGCCGAGAAAATTTTGTTAGCAACCTGTTGGTTTCTTTATTAAACAGTGACATTTATATAACGATAACCCATTGCGATAAATCACCATTTCGGTATAACACCCCTACTCGTGAGTTCTGGCAGTCATCTCCAATTGCAGGAAATCCCTACGAACTGCAGTTATACATGCTAACTGTTAAAACTTCATTTCACTCAGCTACTGAGCAAGACAACAGCTGAAAAAGCCGAGTCGGTACGGAACGATCACGGTGGAACCACCAAGAAAATGCAACTCAACAACAAGCAGAGGCCCAATCAGAACGGTTGTCAAATCCGCCGCCATCCAACTCCCGGGGCAACGCCCCCTATCAAGGTATACAAAACTTGTGTTGTCTTAGGCCTCACTCTTGGAACCAGTTCATCATTCAACTACCTCTTTTTCTATGTTAATAAAACAGAAGAAGCCCAAGTTACTAAATTTGAAAGATTCATCCTTGGCTGAGACTAGCAAGCATGGAGTTGGAACTGAATCGCTGTTTTTTGAGAAGGTACAAGTTCATAACATTCCAATGTATTTATTTGATGTTGTTCTGTTTAATAATAGGGTGTAACAACTAGGGATGTCCTGATCTGATCATGTGTTCGGAAATCGGGCCAATCGGGCCATTTTTCACAGGATCGGAATCGGGTGAAATGGATCGGGGTTTTAATTGAAAAATATATTAATTTTTTTCTGCTTCATGCTCGTACAGCCTTTCAGGGCGCTTTCACACTAACACGGTTTGCTCCATATTAAACGGACCGAGTTCTTTTTCCCAGATAGTCCGCTTCGTTTTGTAAATGTGAACGCGTATCGGAACTCTAGTTCGGACAAAACAAACGAACTCTGGTCCACTCAAAAATTGTGGGTCTCGGTCCGCTTTAAGCGTACCCTGCTTCGTTTGTGAATGCAACCAGAGCAGGGTGCACATTTGCTACTTTGCGTGCAGCGTCACAGTGTGGAGCTGTCATGCTCTAGGCTGTGATGCTACATGCAGTGCATCCTTGGATGCAGAAGTACAGCACGCACGCTATTCAAAATCAACAATGGCAAGAAGACAGACGATTAACCATGGCCAAATGTTGTTGTTCTTTGCTAAGCAGTTGCATTTGATACACAGAATCTGGTTCTAATGTGGTGGTTGTGTTTTGCATGCTGTTCCTGAACATATCGTGTGAGAGTGCAGAAGCGTGGGTCAGGATACTTTCATTTTGTATGTTCTATTGTTGTTGGCGTCGCCTATGGTGGACAGTATCCGTGTTGTGTAGCACAAGTTCTAAAATAAAGGATTAAAAACCTGACGAAGCTAGCATCTTCCTTGTCGTTGTTAACGGTATTAAGGACACAACACCTGCACCAGAGGTTTCATTTTTCGGTTGTTTTTTTCCGGCAGGGTTTGGCGGCGTAGTTCATTTGGCGTAGTATGAATTAGGCCTGAACGATATATCGTTTAAACATCGCCATCGCGATGTGCGCATGTGCAATAGTCCCATCGCAAGGACGTGCGATAGTTTTTTAATTTCATTTTTTTTAATCCACAAACGTTTGTTTTGAGGAAGGAGAGGGGAAAAAAGCGCACAGCTTCTTTCCCTCCAGCAAGTCATCGGCTCCTCCCCCTCCCCCTGCAACAGCGGAGTGGAGGGAGGAGGGGCCGAACAGCAGAGCGGAGGGAGGAGGGCCCGTTCTCAAAGTGAAAGCAAGCAATCAACACGTTGGAGGAGCAAGGAAGACTGTATCCAAAAGGAGTTTTGGAAGTATTTTGGCAAGAACAAGACTATAAGGGACAAAAAACAGCCCTGTCGACAGTGCCTCGCCATGGTTGCCTCAACAAGAAGTAATCTGTCAAACATGTGGGACCATTTAAAACGCAGGTATCTATGCATTCCTGCTACGAGCTCCCCATCAGAGGCTTTTTAGCACAGGTGGGAACATTGTTACGTGCCAACGTTCTTGTCTCAAGCCTGATATAGTGGATAAACTAATAGTCTTGGCCAAAAACCTATGAGACCCAGTTGAGAATTGCTGAGCAAGGAAGGTGGACGATATGCAGACAAATACATAACACAGCTGAAGGAATGTCTTTTCTTCTTTTTATTCATGTGACAGCTATCAGGAAGGCAGGAAATTTGGGAGTTAAAATGGTTCTGTTATTCATCACAGTTATTTGCAGTTATTCAGTTCAATTATTTACAAGTTCAATTGAGTTTGTTTCTTTTATATTTAAATGTATTGTAAACCGTATTTTTCAAATAACTATATATAGTACAGCTGCACATAAAGTTCTGATACTTAATATTTTTGTTGGAATATTTTTACAACTTTGTTGCCGTTTTGCAGTTTTATATTGTTATATTTTGTGTAAACAACTCAGGGGACTAATGCACTTGCACTTTTATTAGTCAGATTTAATATTTAAGTTCAAATATGTTGACAACTTTGTTGTTTAACTGAGGTTTTTATTTATTGTTATAGTTTGTGAACAACTCTTTTATTTGTCATATTTAATATTTTTGTTCAAATATGTTGACAACTTTGTTGTTATTTTACAGAAGTTTTTATTTATTGTTATATTTTGTCAAAAACTTAGGGGACTAATGCACCTGCTCTTTTATTTATCATTTAATGTATTTGCTGCTGTTGAGGTGTAAAATATTGTATTCAATAAATGATCTATTTTGTGCAGACATGACTTCCTGGATACCTTCATACAGAAATCTTCATCATTCACAAATTAAACGGTATTATATGAATACACTGTGGTCACGGTGTGTTATGTAAAGTATTTCCAAACAGCTATTCAAGTCATTTAGTGAAAATTTCTTTAAAAAAGATAGATCTTTTTTTTTTTAATATCGCAATATAATATCGCAATATATTGCAAACCTAAAAAAAATCGCAACAATAGGTTTTTCCAATATCGTTCAGGCCTAGTATGAATGCTGAACCTTTTCAACAAGTCATTTGCAAGTGTTGTTGCGAGGTAGCTCTCCAACCAGACCCTGGTCCTGTTGGTCTAATGTGAAAGTGCCCTCAGTCTCCCTCCTGCTGCTTTTCTTGGTCAGCAGTTCCCTGGAGTTAGCTATTTAAAGTTAACGATGATTGACAGGGGTGTAGCTTTGTTCTTGCCAGAGAAGCTTGGTAGCGCTACCGTCAAAGGCACGAATGTGTCACTCATCGTTTAGCTTGTTAAACACAAGTGTTAGTGTGCTGTGGCAACTCGTTGTGTAAGTGAAAGGCTTTTCTCAGCAGCTAGAATGGATTTAAGTGGACTCACTCAATAATAAAGACAAGCATTTTTCTATGTTATTCTTGTTTTAATATAATTTAATTGTGAAGGCGGCAGAGTAGAACTTAGAACTCAAAACATCCCTCGTAACAACTAATTAACCTTGATTGATGCCATTAACATATGATCATCTAGTACAAATACGTTTTACTAATTGGTTTCTCACGAAAGGTGCGAAAAGCCTTGCGGAGTACGGAGGCCTACGACAGCTTCCTGCGATGTCTAGTCGTCTTCAACCAGGAGGTGATATCCCGGGCCGAGCTGGTGCAGCTGGTGGTGCCCTTCCTAGGGTGAGTGTTCACCATTTTGGTTCTTAACAGTCCTTTTATAGTGTCACTCTCATTACCTGTCCCACTGTTCTCTCTAGTAAATTCCCAGAACTATTCACTTGGTTCAAAAACTTTCTGGGGTACCGAGAAATGTCCCACATCGAGGCGTACCCCAAGGAACGGGCCACTGAGGGCATCGCCATGGAGATTGACTACGCTTCCTGCAAGAGGCTTGGCTCCAGTTACAGAGCGCTGCCCAAAAGCTACCAACAACCTAAATGCACTGGGAGAACGCCACTTTGTAAAGAGGTGACAGCAGCTTATTCTGTTAATTCATGACATAACAATAACACTGTTAGAATAGTGTTAAGGTTGGTTTCCTTAGTTGGAATATTGTAAGTGGTAATATGCCATAGTTACTGTGTGGTCAATGTGAAAACAGTTAGTTTTTAGAGCAACTTTGGCTCGTCTAGCACCTTCAAAAAAGTATGTTTTCTTTTAAACCCAGATATCTCAAAGTAACACATTTTAGAGCTGTAATCGCGAAACCGTGAAATCGTGATATTTTGGCCTAAGGTTATCATTCCGTCAGAATATCATACCAGCACATGCCTTCAGTCAGTAACCACCTAACTTAATACTACAAGACGACATGTTTCTAAAACCCCCAGCACCCGGCCAAGCCCCGAGGGGCTCACTCAAGAAAAAGAAAGTCACCGGTGGACTTGAGCGAAAGCGAAATCCAGTATGAAAAGAAAAGGGAGAGAAAGTTTCAGCCCCAGTGGCGAGACTGTTGGGATTGGCTCTGCTACAATGAAACAAGAAACAAGGTTAACTGTGAGGTGTGCAGATCAATGCCCACATATGCAGACAAGTAACATAGAGAAAAGTTAACGAGTATGAAACCAATGGTAGAATAATAATGTGATAATTAATCCGGAGAAAATATTAAGGTCATAACGACGGTTTAGTTTGAAAATCGTTAGCCATACTTGCCTTAGTCATCTCTTTGACTTCTAAATTGTTGTCACGACAACCGAGTAACCAGAGCAAGAAGGCATGGGGCTTTCCCGTGGGCCTGCCTCCCCCTGGAGCTACCCAGGAAAAATGTTGGTTATACTGGAGTAGGGCTGCAGCTATCGAATATTTTAGTAATTGAGTAATCGGCTGAAAATTCTATCGATTAATCGAGTAATCGGATAAAACATTTTTTCTTAGGTAAAAAGAGAGAAAAAGACATTTAATCCAGTATTGAACCATTTTCAGTCAATCAATGTCTTTATTTTCGATGAACATTGTTGAAAACTGCCAACAATTGCATCTCAGATGTGAGTAGGAAAAAAAATTACTGCTTTCACTCAAAAACACTTCTAGATCTTATTAAAAAAAAACATATTTCTTACCTAAAAATGTAATTACGCTTGATAACACGCATCACTTGAAAGCTACGTGTTTTTCCCACGTGTTTCAATTGAATTTACATTTGTGTCAAGCTATTTTTAGGTTCTAGTTAAGTTTTAAGTTGGTCTAAACTGTAAATACTGATAGGATTTTAAGTTTTTGCAGTGTTCAAAATAAATGTATGATACCTGCTGTATTGGAGCACATTAGGGACCAGTGCTACGTGGTGTTTTATTCAGCAATGACTACTGAGCCAAAACTGACAGTTAGCTTTATTATGTTTTAATTTTACACCCTCATCACTCTACAGCGCTGTAATTTTTACAGATTAAATAAAGCCTGTATGTAAGACACGTTAGCCACGCATCGACAGTGGTCATAATCAATAGAAACCTAGCCCTCGAAAGGGCTAACGTTACGTGAGCGAGTGACAGTGTGACATATTTATGTCACACTGGTGTTGCCATAGTGTGCACTTCCTGTGGGTGTGGTATTACGGTATAAAAAGGAATCTCTGTTATGTCTCTGTGACATATATGCTGAGAAGCACACTGAATAAAGACGTGTTGTTCCATTCAAGTCTCGGCCTTACATGTACTTAGATCAAGGAAGTACATAACAGACAGTAACGTTATATTTAATAGCGATGAAGTCTGCTGCTTAAAGATGGCGGCTGTTTACTAACACTGCCCAGACACGGCCGAGTCTGTCATTTCGCATCTAGTCCTAAATGCATGCGATATCTATGAGACGCATCGGACACTACCTGCTACCACACTAGCATCATGCGGGCGTAGTTTTTAGCAACGTCGGCGTAGTTTGTAGCGGCTGTCGACTTCAGTAAAAACGTGATGCTTAGAGCTGGCAAAATTAAACGAAACCTCGAGGGGAATAAAATTACTCGGATCAGTTTTTAAACTTGAGTTACTCGAGTATCATTTCAGCTCTAGTGCCCAATCACTAATGAGTTGTTTAAAGCTGCCCTGCCCACTGTAAAACACACAGCTGGTAAGAAATGTCTTGATGAGAAGCATTGTCTGATGTGCATCGTGGCTCGGTCAAAAGAGCTGTCTGAAGACCTGAAATCAGAGATTGTTGATTTGAAAGCTTGGAAAGTATACAAAACCATCTCTAAAAGTCTGGATGTTCATCAATCGACAGTCAGAGAAGTTGTGTACAAATGGAGAGAGTTTGGCGCTGTTGCTTCTCTCCCAAGAAGTGGCTGTCCACCAAAGATGACGCCAAGAGTTCAGCGCAGAATACTCAGAGAGGTAAAAAAGAACTCTACAGTGTCTGCTTACAGAAATCACTGGCACAGTCCAATATCTGTGCACACACCAACTATATGTAAAACTATGGCCAAGAATGGTGTTCATGGGACAACTCCACGGAGGAAGCATCGTAATATGGGGCTGTTTTGCTGCCTCAGGGCCTGGACAACTTGCAATTATTAATGGAAGAATGAATTCAAAAGTTTATCAGGATGTTTTCAGGAAAACCTGACGCAGTCTGTTAGACAGTTGAAGCGTAAAAGATTATGGATGCTGCAGCAAGACAATGATCAAAAACACAGAAGTAAATCAACTTCAGAATGGTTTCAGAAGAACACATTCTGGAGTGATCAAGTCAAAGTCCAGACCTGAAACCCATTCAGATGCTGTGGCATGACATAAAGACAGCGATTCATGCCAGACATGAATCGAAATTCTGTTGAGAAGAATGGGCCAAGATTAGTTCTGATTGATGTGCCAGACTGATCTGCAGCTACAGGAAGCGTCTGGTTGAAGTCATTGCTGCCAAAGGGGGGGCCACAAAATATTAAAAGTGATGGTTCATTTCCTTATTTTCCCCCCTTCTGTCATTGTTTGCATACTATCCTCGTTAAAATATGAAAAGCTCTAAATGTTTGGGTGGTTTTCGTTAAAGCAGACAGTTTTTTCTTCTGTGTGATTTTGACAAAGATCAGATCACATTTGATGGTGATTTTATGCAGAAATGTGAGAAATTCCAAAAGGTCTAGACACTATTTCATACCACTGTATATTATATTCATGTTATTCAAGCAAATTGTTCTTTTTTACGGTTATTGGGATCAATAACTGACGCGTTGACCTGGGCCAGTGGTTTTAATAGTGGGGCCAGTGAACTTCAAAAGTAATTTTCCTTATTGTCTACCCCTGATGATATAATGAAAGCCATTTTAGTACTTTTATGTCCATTTTGATTTGTTTTTTCTAAAGTGATACAAATATCCAATAATCGTCCTAAAGTGTACTATCGGGAGTAATCGGGATGGAATTAATCCCGATACCTGTGAATCGTGATACCAATCGTATCACCAGATATGATACAATGCACACCCCTAATGAACATTGTTTCTTCCTTCTGGTGGTTTCAGGTGCTTAACGACACCTGGGTGTCTCTGCCATCTTGGTCAGAAGACTCCACCTTCGTCAGCTCCAAAAAGACTCAGTACGAGGAGCACATTTACAGGTGTGAGGACGAGCGATTTGAGGTAAATTATTCCACTTAATGTTGGATTAAAACAAGTTCCTGTTGTTATCAACCGTGCAACCAAATGGTGGTTTTTCTACTGGACAGTTGGACGTGGTGCTAGAAACCAACCTGGCAACCATCCGAGTTCTGGAGGCCGTACAACGAAAGATATCGCGAATGTCGGCGGAGGATCAGGCCAAATTCCGCTTGGACAACACGCTGGGTGGCTCTTCTGAGGTGGTGCACCGGAAAGCCATCCAGAGGATATACGGCGACAAAGCCCCGGACATTATCGACGGCCTGAAGAAGAACCCGGCCGTTTCCGTCCCCATCGTGTTGAAAAGGTGCCTGACTGATGGATAAACTGTCTTTATTTTCTAGAAACTAGGAGTGGGAACCTCTTGGTACCTCACGATACGATACAATTTGCGATACAAAGCTCACGATAACGATGATCTGACGATACAACGATTATCGATACATTGGTCAGGAAATCATTCTAGGATATTTTACAAACAACTAATAAAAAGAAAAACTAGCTTCTGCTGTGAATTGGAATGAGTTTATCACTAGTAGACGTCCAATCCGTTTTAAGTGGGAGGGTGGCAGCGAATGAGCATTCGTTGATTCGCTGCCATCGCTCCCACTTCAAACGGATTGAACGTCTATGGCCGTCATTGGCAGCCAATGCCAGGCTATGAGGTAATTTTGGGCCATTTAAGGTCATTTACCTGTTGATTTTCAATTACTTGCTGTTGATTTGGGGGTATTTTATGGGTCACTATCTGTTTATTTTGAGTTACAGAACAGGAAGTGACCTGGGAATCACCCAAATGATTAGGTAGTGACTCAAACTCAACAGGAAATGACTTGTAAATGAACAGCAAGTGACCTGTAAATGCCCTGAAAAATCGGACGGAATGACTGCGAATGCTCTGTTGTCGAATTAGTGCTGCACGATTAATCGATTAACTTGAGTATTTGATTAGAAAAAAAGATTCAAATTAAATTTTGCTGCTTCGAGTATTCGTTTAATTAAAGTGGCGTTGTAATGTTTTGTTTTGAAAGTGTTTGCATTTCATTGATTTGGGTGGATACACGGCCCTCTAGTCTACCTCATTTCACATGGCTGAATACATCGGCTCCCTGTTAAGACCAACATAAATTTTTGTTTGAGCTGATTTTTTTGAATGCATTCGTAATTTTAAAGGTATATTTAGCCATTTTTGTGGGAATATGTGTCCGAGGTATTTTAGTTTTTCTAAGGCTCTCATTGGCAGCCAATGTCAGGCAATGAGGTAATTTTGGGCCATTTAAGGTCATTTACCTGTTGATTTTCATTTACTTCCTGTTAATTTTGGGGTTTTTTATGGGTCAATTCCTGTTTATTTTGAGTTATAGAACAGGAAGTGACCTGGGAATCACCCAAATGAATAGGCAGTGACTCAAACTCAACAGAAAATGACCTGTAAATGCCCTAAAATAAGCAGCAAGTGACCTGTAAATGCCCTAAAAATGACTGTGAATGCTCTGGTCTCGAATGAACGAGCGTTCCCAGTCTAAATGGATTGGGCGTCGAGCACCATCAATGCATCCTTATTGTTAACTGAGACACTATTATGGTGGAAGATTTTGGTAGCAACTTGTTTGTTCCTTTTTATTTTTTTAGACATTGACACCTTTTTAAAACGATATCTCAATTCTTGGCAGGAGCATATCGATAACCTTTTGGGATACAAAGTATGCCGATATATCACCATTTCGATATTTGTCACACCCCTACTAGAAACAGAAGTTTTCATATGATATCTTGTTCGCTTTCAGGCTAAAGACCAAGGAAGAGGAGTGGCGGGAAGCCCAGCGAGGTTTCAACAAGATCTGGCGGGAGCAGAACGAGAAGTATTACCTCAAGTCCCTGGACCATCAGGGCATTAACTTCAAGCAGAACGACACCAAAGTGCTACGCTCCAAGTCCCTGCTCAACGAGATCGAAGGCATATACGACGAAGTGAGCACTTTACTATTTAAAACATTTTAGGTCTTTCTAATGGCGTACCGCAAGCAACACGTCACTTCCACTCATTAATATTCATGACATTAGCTACTGTTGCTAAGGATGGACACGTAGCCGTTTGTCCCTAATAGGAAATGAATGGAAATCGTGTACGAAGGAGATGTTTAGAGAGCTAAACCTACCAATTCTCTCTGAAAATTATGTCCCCGGTGCCAAATTCACTGGCAAAGATGTGGAAGAACATAAAAATGTTCAGTTAAAGAGATGGCTTGAGTTAGCCGACCTAAGGATAGCCTTAGCTTTTTTATTGACGCGACTGACAATGACATTCTCCTGTTTCAACAAGCTTTCCTTTTCCATCAGCCCTGTCTGTCTTATATATTATATCCTCTGGTTGTCCTACGTCTCTGACCGTTCTTGGGGGTAATTTAGTTAGTTTTGTGTAGTGATCGCAAATGCTACTCAGTGACAGCCAATGAAGAATTTTGATTTTTTTCATTGATAACAAATCTTAATTCTATAATTTACTTACACTTCCCCCTTAGTAAGTTTTTTTTTTTTTTTTTTTTTTTAAATAACAAACAGTAACAGTGGAAGTCAAATACCATTTGTTTTCCGAAATTTCCGGGTTCGTGGTGAGTCAGCAACCAGCACACTTTTGCTCAATAGACGATGTTTATTGATTAGAAAATGCAGAATAAATGAGATTTATTGATTACAATCCCACAAGAGCAAGCAACAAGTATCAAAACAAGAACAAGTGGTAACGATGACGTTAGATCTAGTTTGTCAATCCAGGAATCCCCGCGTTACCGTCACAGCACAACATACTGTTCCTTAACAATGAAAATCGCTTACTGTTGACAAATGAGCGGGGAGCCAAACGCTCCGGCAGAGCAGCGAAGGAACAAAGCCAAGCGACCCGTACGTAATCCTCTGGCAGACTTAGGGGAGTTGGGGAATCTCCCGACTCTTATAGGCACGTCTGACGTGGGGACACGGGTAGCCACTCCCTGCCCCCATGAAAACGCAGCACCCGAACCCGTTAGACTCCACCCAAGGGTATGAGATTTCCCCCCCAGTTGAGGCTCCCAGCGGTTAAAGTAGAATATTTATTTAAGTTATCTCGTGAGATTCCCTCCTAACTATGGGACTCAAGCGCGTACTATGGTGCAAAACAAGTTATCTTGTGAGATTCCCTCCTAACTATGGGACCCAAGGTGAAAAACAATAGAAGTTGTTACAATCTAGGTCACAGAAGCAATCATACATCACAAAGGCATAATGTGCTAATGTTAAGGCATCACATAATATTTTCCCCCATCACCATTGTAATTCTTTTCAGGTCATTCATTGTCAGACAGAAGCAGTACGGCACAACGTTACTCTAAAAAATAAGTTAAAAATATAAAAATGGCTTACCTCTTTGTCTTCTGAAAGACCATGCCAAACCAACAAAATGTTTACTGCATATGAAATGTGAATGAATTCACCGATCTGGTGTTAAAGTCCGTGGAAGTTGATTCGGTCTTCAGATTTTTTACTCCCGAGTTTTTGGTTTCCGGAAACGTATGAAGAAAACATCCTTCATATGTCGTAATGTCTAGAGTCGTTTCTACAAGTTCCAAAAAGCAATGTGTGATCGGCATGTTCGTTTTTGAAAGATTACCGGAGAAAAGTAGCACAAATTAAATTGTTTCTAAGCGAGGGCGGGTCTATAATGTCCCACTTCGGCTTCCGCTTTATGATGCGACGTCACGGTCTAAAAATAACATGCGTGCGGTACGCCATTCTGGCCCTGAACAATTTTGATTTTTTTTCCGCCTCACATTTACAGCGCCAAGAACAAGCATCCGAGGAGAACGCCAGCCCGCCAGCAGGCCCCCACTTGACCCGCACGTACGAGGACCGGCAAATCCTTGAAGATGCGGCAGCTCTCATCATCCACCACGTCAAACGTCAAACCGGCATTCAGAAGGAGGACAAGTACAAGATCAAGCAGATCATGTACCACTTTGTCCCCGACTTACTATTTGCACAGCGCGGCGAGCTCTCTGACGTGGAGGAAGAAGAGGAAGAGGAGGACGAGGAGATGGACGTGGAGGACGGCGCCCCCACCAAGAAGCACAATGGCATCCCTGGTAGCGGCGGTGGAAGCCCCTCCAAGTCCAAACTACTGTTCAGCAACACGGCGGCTCAGAAATTACGGGGCTGCGACGACGCGTACAATCTTTTCTACGTCAACAATAACTGGTACATCTTCCTGCGGTTGCACCACACGCTTTGCTCACGACTCCTCCGCCTCAACTGGCAAGCGGAGCGGCAGATTGAAGAGGACGTGCGGGAACGAGAGTGGGAACGGGAAGTGCTCGGACTCAAGAAGGAGAAGCATGACAACCCGGCTATTCAACTGAGACTTAAGGAGCCTAGTGAGTAATGTTTTATGTCCCTAAAAACTTAATTTGAGCTCATCAATGGCAATAGTGTTGTTTTCGTTAACAAAAATCTTTCATTGACGCCGCCCCCCCCCTTTTTTTTTTTTTTTTAAATGACGATGATGAGCTAAATGCGTGGTTTAGATAACTAAATCATGACGAGAAGACACGAAAATGCTAAGCACTCGTATTCGCTGTCTGACTTTGTGCACTGGTGCCAGTATGACATTCTGACATTATGATAACCAGTGTTGTCACAGATTACTTGAAAAGTAATTTAATTACTGATTACTCCTCAAAAAGGTAATCTAGTTACTTTACTGATTACTTTATTATCAAAGTAACTGAGTTTCTTTAAAAGTAATTTGTCAGTTACTTTTCCCAATTTTTCTCCCTTTGTCTGCCTCAACAGAAAAATTTCATCGCATGTAATTGAATTTTTCAGATACAGTGCCTTGCAAAAGTATTCGGCCCCCTTAAATCTTGCAACCTTTCGCCACATTTCAGGCTTCAAACATAAAGATATGAAATTTAATTTTTTTGTCAAGAATCAACAACAAGTGGGACACAATCGTGAAGTGGAACAACATTTATTGGATAATTTAAACTTTTTTAACAAATAAAAAACTGAAAAGTGGGGCGTGCAATATTATTCGGCCCTTTTACTTTCAGTGCAGCAAACTCACTCCAGAAGTTCAGTGAGGATCTCTGAATGATCCAATGTTGTCCTAAATGACCGATGATGATAAATAGAATCCCCCTGTGTGTAATCTAGTCTCCGTATAAATGCACCTGCTCTGTGATAGTCTCAGGGTTCTGTTTAAAGTGCAGAGAGCATTATGAAAACCAAGGAACACACCAGGCAGGTCAGAGATACTGTTGTGGAGAAGTTTAAAGCCGGATTTGGATACAAAAAGATTTCCCAAGCTTTAAACATCTCAAGGAGCACTGTGCAAGCCATCATATTGAAATGGAAGGAGCATCAGACCACTGCAAATCTACCAAGACCCGGCCGTCCTTCCAAACTTTCTTCTCAAACAAGGAGAAAACTGATCAGAAATGCAGTCAAGAGGCCCATGATCACTCTGGATGAACTGCAGAGATCTACAGCTGAGGTGGGAGAGTCTGTCCATAGGACAACAATCAGTCGTACACTGCACAAATCTGGCGTTTATGGAAGAGTGGCAAGAAGAAAGCCATTTCTCAAAGATATTCATAAAAAGTCTCGTTTAAAGTTTGCCACAAGCCACCTGGGAGACACACCAAACATGTGGAAGAAGGTGCTCTGGTCAGATGAAACCAAAATTGAACTTTTTGGCCACAATGCAAAACGATATGTTTGGCGTAAAAGCAACACAGCTCATCACCCTGAACACACCATCCCCACTGTCAAACATGGTGGTGGCAGCATCATGGTTTGGGCCTGCTTTTCTTCAGCAGGGACAGGGAAGATGGTTAAAATTGACGGAAAGATGGATGCAGCCAAATACAGGAACATTCTGGAAGAAAACCTGTTGGTATCTGCACAAGACCTGAGACTGGGACGGAGATTTATCTTCCAACAGGACAATGATCCAAAACATAAAGCCAAATCTACAATGGAATGGTTCAAAAATAAACGTATCCAGGTGTTAGAATGGCCAAGTCAAAGTCCAGACCTGAATCCAATCGAGAATCTGTGGAAAGAGCTGAAGACTGCTGTTCACAAACACTCTCCATCCAACCTCACTGAGCTCGAGCTGTTTTGCAAGGAAGAATAGGCAAGAATGTCAGTCTCTCGATGTGCAAAACTGATAGAAACATACCCCAAGCGACTTGCAGCTGTAATTGGAGCAAAAGGTGGCGCTACAAAGTATTAACGCAAGGGGGCCGAATAATATTGCACGCCCCACTTTTCAGTTTTTTATTTGTTAAAAAAGTTTAAATTATCCAATAAATTTTGTTCCACTTCACGATTGTGTCCCACTTGTTGTTGATTCTTGACGAAAAATTAAAATTTTATATCTTTATGTTTGAAGCCTGAAATGTGGCGAAAGGTTGCAAGGTTCAAGGGGGCCGAATACTTTTGCAAGGCACTGTAAGGCTTTATCTTCGAGTTAGCAGGGGTTTAGTCAGTCGATGGAGTTGATTTCAACCACCGTTGACTTGCGCTAGCTTAGACACTCCGGAGCCCTGAAACTAACAAATAACTGACAAACTGAACAGAATTTTTTCAAAACAACTCCAACGACTAATTAAACCCTCGCTAACTTGAAAATTAAGCCTAATGTCAAAAATTCTGAACTCCCCCTTTAAAATAAAGACCTAGCCGTTAAAATGCTGTCTATAAAAGTTGTAAAGCAATAAAACTAGGGCTGTCAAAATTATCGCATTAACGGGCGGTAATTAATTTTTTAAAATTAATCACGTTAAAATATTTGGCGCAATTAACGCACATGTCCCGCTCAAACAGATTTAAATGTCAGTAGAGTGAAATGCCCACTTGTTAATTGTGTTTTATGGAGTTTTGCCACCCTCTGCTGGCGCTTGGGTGCAACTGATTTTATAGGTTTCAGCACCCATGAGCATTGTGTAAGTAATTATTGACATCAGCAATGGTGGGCTACTAGTTTATTTTTTGATTGAAAATTTTACAAATTTTATTAAAACGAAAACATTAAGAGGGGTTTTAATATAAAATTTCTGTAACTTGTACTAACATTTATCTTTTAAGAACTACAAGTCTTTCTATCCATGGATCGTTTTAACAGAATGTTAATAATGTTAATGCCATCTTGTTGATTTATTGTTATAATAAACAAATACAGTACTTATGTACCATATGTTGAATGTATATATCCATCTTGTGTCTTATCTTTCCATTCCAACAATAATTTACAGAAAAATATGGTATATTTTATAGATGGTTTGAATTGCGATTAATTACGATTAATTAATTTTTAAGCTGTAATTAACTCGATTAAAAATTTTAATCGTTTGACAGCCCTAAATAAAATAAACAACAAAAACAAATGAAATAAACAAGAATCCTACAAAGTATTTCATAATGCATGCGGTATAGGCCAAAGGTTTCCAGACACCTCAAGGGTGGATACTTTGAAGAATGTAGAATATAAAACCTGTTTTCAAGTACATAATTCCTCATGTTCATTCATAGTTTTGATATTTTCTGTGAGAATTTACAATAGTAGTGAAAATATATAAAAAGCACAAATGATGAGGCGTGTCTTGACTTTCGACTCGCTCTTTTTTTTTTTTAATGCATTCATAATTGATATGTATCTGAACCTTTTGTTAAGAGCATTGTAAAAAAAACTTAAACATTTTATAGCATTTAAGCTAGCTGACTTTTTCTATGTAAGTTACCCCGTTGTTCTTTTGTTGTACACAGATCATTTAAAAAATATATATACCGTTTGAGGCTCAGCTTAGGTATTTTAAATTTTCATGTTCCTTATCCGATTACTCGATTATTCGAACTAACTAGTCCATCGATTAATCGACTACTAAAATATTCGATAGCTGCAGCCCTACTACCATCAGAACAAAAATAATTGAATTATTTTCCATGAAAAGCACATGTGTATGACTCGTGTCATGATTACATTATACACCCTCTTTCTCAACACAGACAGTTGCCGGAGAGGAGAAAAACACGGTTTACCACCGCTAGACACACTAAACACGCTGGAGTTAAGTCTCGTAGCTGGTGGGAAACATTCATGACAGTGTTTACTAACCTTTAATTTTGTATAAATACGAAATCGTATTGGAAGTATTGCCTCCTCGGCAGCCACCCTCCACAAACATGTTTTACATGTCAGTTAGCCCTCCTCCTCAAAGCCGCGGTTGTCTGTAACTTTTCTGTAGCCGAAGTATTCCCATACCAGCGATTTTGTTTTCTTCGATGGGGCAAAAGTTGAGTTTACCTTCCTCCAGCCATCTTGTAGCACAGCTGACCCACTGACACTGATTAACAACTGGTGGGGGAGGGTTGAGCCTTGCAGCTACAAGCGAGGGATTTTTCCCTACATTTTTGGGACATAAAAAATAGCTAATACCTTAGGGACTGTATGATAATAATTGTTTGTGGTATTGAAACCGTGACGTTTTCATACCACGGTATACCTTGAAACCGGTAATCGGCACATGTCTAGTCCATACCCGTGCGGTATGGGACTAATAAGCCTGTCGCGATATGCAATAAGTCAAATTATCGCACGGTAAATAAAAATGGGATCGGTAATTTTCCCTGCTGTGATTTATCGCACTCGGCACATGTGCGTGTTGATTGCATATGAGACTCCAGTTCCTTTCACAGATGTTTATTGGGCATCAACACGCCGTAGAATTAAATTTCAGACATACAAAATAAGGAAACACATATATATTAAACATTGTAAAACGTTAGCATTGCTACATTGATGTTAATAGAAAAAAAGATAATGCACTAACCACTTTAGCCTGCTATAAAACATGGGCAGTCTTCTCCAAACCGCAAACTTGAGGTTAAGAGGTGACACTTCAAATATGAAAACTCACTGGTTAACAGCATTTGCAGACGAAAAAATGAAAAAAAATCTATTACTGGCACCACATGCTAACGGTTAGCGGTTTAGCAAACGTACTTCAGGTAAGCATTTCAAAATAAAGCAGGTCATGTTCAGATTTCTGGAGGTAATCTCACATACTTCAGATTCTACACTAAGAATATATTTAAAATGACACCTATTATAAAAAATCTGATTGGCAATGATAATATGATGCAAGAAATTGCAAATTTGTTAACGTGTGCACTTTGTAGGACAAGATGACAGTCATTTTGGATCAAAACACTTGTGATGGGCTCTAATTGGCAGAAAACAAAAAATTCCGTTGGATTTCTCACCTATTTCATATTCTGCACTTAACTAGCTTTAAAATGACTCATTATGCATTGTGTGTTTTTTTAGTATTTATAATTTTTAACATAGTTTGTGTTTTATTTAGCAATAACAATTTATTGCATTTGAATGTGTGATTATTAGGATGTGTTGTCACTACATTTCTGGTTGAATTGGTTTTGAAACATTGATAATATCGTATATCGGCAATAATTTATGAGACAATATATCGCCTGCTAAAATTTGTTATCGCGGCAGGCCTAGGGACCGATACAAATAATGTTACACTCTTACTAATAAGTATTGTCCAAAAAAACAAAAACAAAACACTAATCACTAGTGGTTAGGGAAGAAAAGCCTAACTTACATTTTTGTTTCATTAATTTCACCAGTGGACATTGACGTGGAGGCTTACTACACGGCCTTCTTGGAGATGGTCCGCAATTTATTGGATGGCAACATGGAGGCATCTCAGTATGAGGACTCACTAAGGGAAATGTTCACCATTCATGCGTACATCGCCTTCACGATGGACAAGCTCATACAGAGCATCGTCCGGCAGGTGAGCCCCCGCCGCCCCTCCCGTCTCTAGTAGTTATCCTCTTACTCACTTTTACAATAACCATTAACTATTTGCTCGCAGCTCCAGCACATCGTAAGCGATGAGATCTGCATCCAGGTGACGGACCTCTACTTGGCCGAGAGTCCAAATGGCGCTTGCGGGGGATCCATGTCCACGCTGTCTTCCAGGAGCACCTCGGAGGCCGCCTACCAGCGGAAAGCGGAGCAGCTTATGTCGGAAGAGAACTGCTTCAAGGTACGGATATACGAAATTGAGACAAAATACAGTCCCTGACAAAAGTCTTGTCGCTTATCCATTTTGTAGAAACAATTGCTAATAACTTGGGCTGTCAAAATTATCGCGTTAACGGGCGGTAATTAATTTTTTAAATTAATCATGTTAAAATATTTGACGCAATTCACGCACATGCCCCGCTCAAACAGATTAAAATGACAGCACAGTGCAATGCCAACTTGTTACTTGTGTTTTTTGGAGTTTTGTCCCCCTCTGCTGGCGCTTGGGTGCGACTGATTTTATGGGCTTAAGCACCCATGAGCATTGTGTATTTATTGACATCAACAATTGCGGGCTACTAGTTTATTTTTTGATTGAACATTTTCAAATTTTATGAAAACGAAAACATTAAGAGGGGTTTTAATATAAAATTTCTATAACTTGTACTAACATTTATCTTTTAAGAACTACCAAGTCTTTCTATCCATGAATCGCTTTAACAGAATGTTAATAATGTTAATGCCATCTTGTTGATTTATTGTTATAATAAACAAATACAGTACTTATGTACCGTATGTTGAATGTATATATCCATCTTGTGTCTTATCTTTCCATTCCAACAATAATTTACAGAAAATATCGCATAGTTTATAGATGGTTACGATTCATTCATTTTTAAGCTGTAATTAACTCGATGAAAAATTTTAATGGTTTGACAGCCCTACTAATAACCTGACTTTTAATGACTCAATTGGTTTCAGAAATGGCTCATATGAAAACTAAGACCCTCCCAAATGATGTTGAATGTACAAAAATATATTTGTTTCACTGGAAAAAGATTTATTATTTAATGAAGACAAAGGTCAAATTTTGGCAAGACAAAAGTTTTGTCGCCTTCAGAAAGTAGTGTGAAAATTGAACTAAAAATGTTCTTCAAATACAAAAATATGTTACATAACATAAGCGAATTAAGTAGTGGTGCTGTGAGATCCAAATGTAATATTTTGTATGAGTTCCATAGGCTTGAAGGACAGCATCCATGCGGTTCGGCAAGGATTCATACAATTTATTGATGAAGTCATCAGGAACATTAATTAAAGAAAGCAGTCTTGCATGCCTCCCAGAGTTCATCAACATTCTTGGGTTTAGTCTTCCATGCTTCCTCTTTCATCCTGTTCATGTCTGGTGACTGGGCTGGCCAGTCCTGGAGGATCTTGATCTTCTTTGCCTTGAGGAACTTTGAGGTAGAAATTGAAGTATGCGATGGAGCACCATCCTGCTGCAGAATTTGTCCCTTTTTAGGTTTAGTAATGTAAGAGGCAGCTAAAATTTGTTGATATTTCAGACTAATTATGTTGCCTTTGACCCTGGAGATCTCTCGCACACCCCCATACTGGATGTAACCCCAGACCATGATTTTGCCACCACCAAACACTGTTTTCTGAGTGAATCTCTGATCCAAGCAGGCTCCAGTAGGTCTCCTGCAATATTTGCAGCGACTGTGGTGCAATTCAATGGAAGATTCATCTGAAAAAATCCACCTTTTGCCACTTTTCCAGCGTCCATCCTTTTGACAGGCTTTGGGCCTTGGCAAATGCCACACGACTTTTTAATTGTCTGCACCCTGAGAGATCTGCAGGGTGGATGGCAACATAATTAGTCTGAAATATCAACAAATCTTAGCTGCCTTTTACATTCCTAACCATAAAAAGGGACAAATTCTGCAGCGGGATGGTGCTCCATCGCATACTTCAATCGCTACCTCAAAGTTCCTCAAGGCAAAGAAGATCAAGATCCTCCAGGACTGGCCAGCCCACTCACCAGACATGAACATCATTGAGCATCTCTAGGGTAGGACGAAAGAGGAAGCATGGAAGACGAAACCTAAGAATGTTGATGAACTCTGGGAGGCATACAAGACTGCTTTGTTTGATGTTCCTGATGGCTTCATCAATAAATTGGATGAATCCTTGCCGAACCGCATGGCAGTCATACAAAATATTACATTTGGATCTCACAGCACCACTGCTTAATTCGCTTATGATACATGTACATATTTTTGTATTTGAAGTACATTTTTTGTTCAATTTTAACACTACTTTCTGAAGGCGACAAAACTTTTGTCTTGCCAAAATTTGACCTTTTTGTCTTAATTAAATGATAAATCTTTTTTCAGTGAAACAAAATTTTTTTTGTACATTCAACATCATTTGGGAGGGTCTTAGCTTTCATATGAGCCATTTCTGAAACCAATTGAATTATTAAAAGTCAGGTTATTCGCAATTGTTTCTACAAAATGGATAAGCGACAAGACTTTTGTCAGGGACTGTACAGTGCAATACCTAGCAACAATTACAGAAGTCCAAATTCTGGATTCTTAGTATGTTACATCAGCGTTTTGCTCCCACAGGTAATGTTCGTGAGGAACAGAGGCTTGGTGCAGCTAACGTTAGAGCTGCTCGACACTGAGGAGGAGAACTCTGATGAACCTATGGAGGCTGAGGTGAGAAACAAAATACAAGGGAAAGAAACAGGATTGCACATACTTTTAACAAAGTTAGCTGGGTTCCCAGGCGGATTTTGTTGTATTTGTGGCTGATTTGCAGATAGTATCTTAAATTTTGGCTTGCCACACAACTGAAAATAGACTGAGCAACTGCTTGTAGTGCATGTGGGAACCTCTGGGTGCCTCACGATAAGATACAATTTTCAATACAGGCTGGCAATAATGATCATTACGTGATGTGGTGATACAAAGCTGATACAGGAGCTGGGAAATCAATCTCCAATACTCTGATACAACTAATAAACAGAGAAATAAACAATGTTTTTTTTTTTAACTTTTGTTTGACAGTCCAACAAACACTGTCTTCCTCAAAGTCTGAGAATATTTTAGTGCAACATTTCAGGAAATAAAGTATCGATCCGATACATCGTCAATGTATAAAGGAGAGAAAAAAAGAACATCCAAATTTAAAATACCGTAATTCCTCAAATATAACGCACATTTTGTAAACTCATGGATGCGCGTTATACACAGGCACAGGGATTGAGACAGAAATATTCATCATGATTGATGTTCCAGTGTCAGCATGGACCAGCACAATATTACCTGATCCGAACGACAGTGATATAATAATCAACTTTCATGTTGTAAATAATTGTTTTCATGATATTTTTCACATCTTATACAATTAAAATTCTTTTGTTGTACTATTCGTCTATTTACATTTTTCTCACCTTGTTATCGCAACATGCCGGCCTATTGATCTTGTCTTGTCTATTGATCTTTTGATAATATCCTTTACATCTTGATTATTTTGTTGCTTTGTAGCCCTTAAAAATTCTGAGGGGGGGGGTGAATCCCACAAATTTTTATCCAACCGATTTCGTTACTATGAAAATGATGTGATCCGTCCAGAGGTCCGATCATGTGATCCGATCAGTTAAAAACCTTAAAAATATTAGGCTCAACAGTGTTGTTTTCGTCAACGATGACGGTACTGAAAATATTTTGTCGACAAACTTTTTTCATGACGATGACGGGACGATAACTAGCTAAAAACGTGTTTTGGGAGACTAAAACAATGTCATGAATGCCAGTTTTCGTCTGACAAGACAAGAACGCGACGTCACATTTTCGCAATGTGTGACGTTTTATGTGTAGTTAGCCTGCATCGTAGCAGTGTCTGTATGTGTCACTCATGGGACGTACGCCCCTTCTTCCCGACTTACCAGTGTGTAGTCTCCGGTCAGGCTTGCACATACAGTAAAATTTGTTTTCTTATCTTGGCCAGAGAGAATATGCAATTTTCCATTGGCCTTTAAGGTCTGTGCTAAGTGATAATCACACACTGAATGTAACTCGTAGCATTAGCACAGCATTCAGGATCGCGCTAATATTAGGCTCATGCTAACGCCAATCTTCCTCTTAAACTCTCGGACAATTTTTTTACATACAGTGTGTGGCGTCCCGGTGGGTCTGAATATTGAAAATAATGTGCAGTACCAATTTCCTGCCTAGTTTGTATTATCACAAAGTTGCCGTTGTCCTTGTAGATCCTGCAATATGTGCTCATCTCTCAATTTTCATTTGAAATAGTTGGAAACTCTATTAATTATGTTTTGTGTAAATTGTTTTAATTTTACAGACAAAAGCATTTTTATTAAACTAGACAAAATTAGTCTTCAGTTTTCGTCAACAAAAACTAGATGAAGACAAACATATTTTCAGATGACTAAAATATGACAAACATAATAAGTATTATCATCCAATAGACTAATACGAAAATAAAAGGGCTGCAAAAAAACAACACTGCTCAACAATTTTAAGGTCAACAATGTCTCTAATCTGTTTATTGAATATCAAAATAAATGACAATTCATTTACAATTATTCATGGCAGCCCTAGTTTACCTGCCATTGATTGCGCTTAACTTCCAATCCATACCTCTAGCACCAATGAGTTAGGCGTTATTGTAATGGAAAATTTCAGTAGTAACACGTTGGTTCTTTTATTGAAAATGATACATCCATTCTTGTCAGGAGCATATCAATAACTTAATTGAGATACAAAGTATTGTCATGTATCACCATATCTATTAATTGTCACACCCCTAGCTTGCAGTTGAGGCACTCACAAGGCAAGGATTTGTCCTGAATTGATTATTAAACATCTCAATTTTTTTTTTCGCAGCGGTGGTCCGATTACGTGGGACGTTACTTGAACCCAGACAGCACCACTCCTGAGCTGAGTGAGCATCTGGCTCAGAAGCCTGTTTTTCTGCTCAGGTGAGAGACCCACATTTAACCCCTTTATTTGAATTTTTTGTTGCACCAGGCACGACATTATTCATACGGAGCATTGGTTGGCAATGGTTGCCATTAACGGTGATAGACGTCCAACTCATTTTGACTGGAAGGTCTGAAGCACTGAAACATGATCATTCATGTCGTATCAGGAATCTGCGACGGATACGGAAGTACCAGAAGTGTCGCGAACAGCAGGATAAGGATGCTGCCGAGGGAGGAAAGCAGCCACTGGACAAGGAGAAGATGGAGTGCATGTTCAAGCTCAACTCTTACAAAATGGTGTACGTCTTCAAGTCTGAGGACTACATGTACAGACGCACTGCACTAATGCGAGCGCACCAGGTAGGTCCACGTTTTGACTATGTAATGTTTGATAGTGCTGGGTGACATGGAATAATTCTTCGTGATATGGGCTATAAGGAGTGCTGCAACGTTAATTTCCAATGTTAACAGAAGCGTCACTGTATCAGACATATTTTTGCACAAATGAAACAATATCTAATTATCTATTAGTTAAGGGTGTAACGGTACATGTATTTGTATTGAACCGTTTCGGTACGTGGTGCTCGGTTCGGAACGGAGGCGTACCGAACGAGTTTCTGACGCAATGTAACCCTTACTTTTCGAGGCTGTGAGTCAATCGGGTTACAGTGTGTTTGTGTAAATTATATTTACTCCGTCTTCGGTACTATAATGACGACCAACACGGTACGACAGTATAACCCAGAAACGTCAGTCGCAGTGCGGCCGTGTGTTAGACGCGTCCCAGAAGCGGCTCAACACGACGCACGCGAAAAGAACGGCAAAGTTTATTATTTGACGTGAGACGCGACCCTCCTGCGTCAATACTACTACCGGTAGCTAGGAACGGGCAGACCGGAAGTCACTCGTGTAAAAATATGGTGGATCCGGTCGATTTTCAAACTAAAATGCAATCGTAACCCACTTTTTGAGTCCATCAGAGCTCTTGAGTGGTAAATCGGGGCTCAGTTGACTTGTCTTTGTTGATATACTGCTGTCTTCTTTGCTATAATAATAACCAACACGGCCCCGTGTTCAATACAAAACCCTCCTACCACAACAAAACAAGTAGGAACTCATATTCACATAGGAACTAAAGTTATACAACATAAAATATACAATATAAACAGGGTTGCACATAAGTGGTCCGCATGCGCACATGCGTACTGGACGTAGACAAACGCGCTGGCCCTCAACGGCTTCCATATGCTTTTGTGTACCGATGGCTGACAACTGTATTTGCGGCGGACACGAGAAAATCACTTCTCAAAATGTCAAAGAGGCAGGCCCCACTGAGTAATTATTTCCGTGTTCCCCCACCCCCCGTCAAAAGACAGACAGACGACAGAGACGTCACCGGAGCTACCGGAAAAAAGGACTTTTGCTGAAGTGAAAAGTGGCTGCAGGAGGTACCATGGCTAGAAGCAAATGATGCTCGCACTGAAATGTGGTGCAACATTTGCCGTGAGAATCCCAATGTCGTTAATAAGAGCAGCGCATTTTATGTAGGGTCAAAGAATTTTAACCATCCAAACTTTGAAAAGCACGAAAAAGAGCATGTGGCAATTAAGCAAACTATCGATGTCAGACAGGGCCCCACTCGCCCTATGGACAAGTGGCGGAAAAAAGTTATTGAAGAACAGCGCCATGCACTGACAAACGTGTTTTTGCTCGCATTTCACAAAGCTAAACATGCACGTTCAATGAGCTCTTATGAGGAGGACATCCCACTTTTACAAAGGCTTGGAGTTCATGTGGGAGCCGCATATGAATGCCCTTTATTTTGAATTAGTGCTTTTATGTTTATTTCTTTACATTTCACTTCAAAGTAATGGCAATTTTGTTGTGCCAGATGATGTTAATCAAGCGTTAATTGTTTATATAATTAATTAAAGGTAATTGGCTCTAAGTAAAGCTTTTCATAATTTTATCGCATCAGGCGGGTCGGCTCTCAAGCTCAATGAGGACCAAGTCACATCTCCAGGTCCTCCTCTGAGAACCTGGGCAAAAAAAATATGTGCACCCCTGAATATAAATGAATACTACATAACATTTGTAAAATATAAACACATAATAAAATAAATAATAGCCCATTTAAATAAAATAAATTGAAATGAGCTAAAACACCTGTAATTAGATAATGAGAATAATACACAGATCCTGCTTACACAATTAAATGTATTAATTTCTGTGTGGCGCTTTAACTTGAGAAAATCCACCAATAAAGCTTTTGAAAACCGTTCATAAGAAAAAAAAAAGATTCATTGAGGCATTTTATTTGTAAAATAATGTTTAAATCTTTGTCATCGGGATTGCTTTTCTCTTTAGCACAGGACTTCTTTTTTCTTCTTTCTTTTAGAAAAAAAAGCTGACCAATATGCGACCCCCGCTTTTTCAGTCTTATTTCAATGCGAAAAACAATCTTATATTCGGGCCAATACGGTATTTAAACCTGAAAATATCAACTTTGTAACTGAAAAAAAAAAAGAACGTTAAATAAATCGTTTCTTTTTTTTTTTTTTCAGATTACAATACTTATTGCCTTGATTTAGCACCATACAGCCCGAATTGATAACCTTTTGGGATCCAAAGTTATACCACATCGACATATCACCATTTTGACATAATGTCCCACCCCCCTACCTGATATCCGGTGTTATGCTTATAAAATGACGATGGACTGAAATTAAGACGATAGAAAATGTTATGTTTCTCCACCCGCAGTCCCACGAGCGCGTGAGCACTCGCCTCCACAAGCGCTTCCAGGCGTGGTTGGCGACGTGGGCGGAAGAGCACGTCAGCGCCGACGCGGCCGCCGATACCGACAAGTGGCTAATGGGCGAGGGACGCGACGGACTTTTGCCCTGCAGCACCGCACGCCAGCCCGAGGTCCTCCACTTTCGCAATGTCAACAAATATCGCGTCAAGTACAACCCGTAGTGATCGGCCCCAGGTTAGGAAAGCTGTTTGTTTTTATAGGCGGTGTGTGTGTGTGTGTGTGTGTGTTCCTCCAGTGGCGGCGAGGTTACTGTTTTTTTACCAGCGTTTTTAGCTGGGATCATGCCCCTCTCTCACACTAGGGTGCCAAAACTCGGAAACGGTCTCGTCCCGCTCACCAGCACTCACTTTTTTTCTACAGTTATCTCCGAATTACCGTCCACACAGTCCGACCACAGAGGGGGGGGATTTCTTAAAGCCAGCCGGGACACGCTGGACAAGTGCACTTATTCAGGTTAAAAAAATAAATAAATAATCCCAGATTTTTGGATGGAGACAAACTCTTCATTCAACTCACTTTCTGTTCCGGGCTGAGCCTTCCAAACAATGTTTGGACTCAATAGTGCACCGTTGTAAAGCTTGTCACGTCCATGTGCTGTACATATATACATATATAATATATATATAGTTCTATTAATACACATTATCCTCGCCGCCCTGGAAGACTTTTTTTTTTTTTTTTTTTTAAAAACAAAAAACCCTTCCGCCAATGCTCTCTCTCTCTCACACACACTGTATATACACTGTAAATAGTCTCAAGACTTTTTATGACCGAAGCGTGTTGTCCTGTTTAGTAGAAAGTTCCGGGTTAACTGTTAGAATGTAAAGGAAGAAGAAAAAAACGAGAGAAAAAGCAACGTTTAATACAGTTTTTACCAAAGGGAGTTGATGATACAAACAAGCTGTTTTTTTGTCCCACCTTGTACCAGAAACCCATCCGGACCCCTTTTCTCTCTCTTTGTGCGTGTTCTTTTACGTCGTTCATCGTTTTAATTTACGTCGTTCGAAACAAAAAGTGCTGAAAAGTAGAAATGTATCCAGGTTTTTCTGTTTTTATAGATGACAAATCTATTTTCTTCTCAATGTCACTTAAAAAATATTGAATTGAAAGCACTGCGACCATCTGACTTTTAACCTGTTCAAGCCCTGCCTCTACCCTGGATAGATTTCTGCTGCACTCTTCCCTTGTTCTCCCTCCTCCCGGTTGTATTTTTGATATTGGAAGTCACGCGAGCATGTCTTTTGTCCGTTTATTTAGACATTATTTAAAGTTAATAATAAAAATTACATTTGTAGCCTATGTTTACACGCCTGGTGACTTTTATTCCTGTATGTCCTTTTTTTGTGCTCTTTCAGGTTTGAAATCTTATAAATATAAGAAATGCAACGAATTTGGCTGTAGAATTCCATGAAAACTCTATTCTTAAACCTTTATAAGGCAAGTGTCCGTGATCTTTTGAACGAAAACACTTATTACAGGCATGAAAATCTCTCACCTTTCAGCGAAATTCGCCGTTTTGAAGTCAAAAAGGGTGACTTACGTGAATGGCGTACCGCAAGCAACACGTCGCTTCCGTTCATTAATATTCATGACGTTAGCTACTGTTGCTAAGGAGGGACACGCAACTGTTTGTCCGCGATAGGAAATGAATGGAAATCGTGTACGAAGGAGATGTTTACAGAGCTAAACCTACCAATTCTTTCTGAAAATGACGTCCATGTTGCCAGATTCATTGGCAAAGATGTGGAAGAACATAAGAATGTTCAGTTAAAGAGATGGCTTGAGTGTCGAGGGCTGAAAAAGACAAAAAAAACTTGCCAACTGAAGCATAGCCTTAGCTTTTTCATCAAAACCTTTTTCTTACGCGACTGACAATGACGTTCTCCTGTTTCAACACACTATCCTTTACCACCAGCCCTGTCTCTCTTATATATTATATCCTCTGGTTGTCCTACGTCTCTGACCGTTCTTGGGGGGTAATTTATAGTTTGTTTTGTGTAGCGATCGCAAATGCTACTCTGTGACAGCCAACGAACACTTTTAATTTTTTCATTGATAACAAATCTTAATTCTATAATTTATTTACACTTCCCCCTTACTAAAGTTGATTTTTTTTTTACAACAGAAAATGTAACCGTGGCAGTCAGATACAATTTTAATTCTTTTCAGGTTCATTGTCAGACAGAGGCAGCATGGTACAACGTCACGCTAAAAAATAAGTTAAAAATATCAAAATGGCTTATCTCTTTGTCCTCTGAAAACAATGCCAACCCAACAAAATGTTTACTGCATAAATGTTTACTGCCGAGCTGGCATTAAAAGTCCGTGCAAGTTGAATCAGTCTTCACATTTTTTCCTCCCGTTTTTGGATTCAGGAAACGTATGAAGAAAACATCCTTCATATGTCGTAAATTATGTCTAGAGTCGTTTCTACAAGTTCCAAAAAAGCAATGTGTGATCGGCATGTTCGTTTTTGAAAGATTAACGGAGAAAAGTAGCACAATTAACATGGTTTCTATGCGAGGGCGGGTCTGTAAAGTCCCACTCCTGCTTTACGATGCGACGTCAAGGTCTAAAAATAAAATAGCATGCGTGGGGGTACCCCATTGTGAAGATCCGAGGAGAAATTTTTGTCGGGAGACTTGGAGGACGCTTGGTATGTGAGTGGAAAAAGTGGCACAAAGCCAAAAAAGCGGACCAGAGTGGCCAAAACATTTGACTTCTTTCAACAAAACAAAGGAGGGTACACTGATGTTTCCTGCCTCTTCAAAAATTTGGGCTCACCCAGACAATTTGGTGTTTTCCTTCAAAAGTCACACTCAAGACATTAACAAGGTTGGAAATAAGGATTTTTATTTGAAATAATAATTTTCTGCGTCAAACTTTGCCCTTTGCAACAATTGCAGCTTTGCAGACCAATGACATACTAGCTGTCAGGGCCGGCCCAGGCCATTTGGGGGCCCTAAGCAAAATAATGCAAAGGGGCACATATTTTTGGCCCACCATTTCGTCACAGTGTACTGTGAAACCCATACATGCAATCTAACCCATACGTCCATATTTTGAATATTAATCAGATTTTGTTGCACTGCATACTTCAAACTTCTCACCCCAAATGATTGTCAGTAGTTACAGTAGATAGCGCCAAACCTTTTTCTAAAAGTGGAAAGAAAGAAGTTAAGGAAGAATATTTATTTTTTTAAGCTTGTAATCAAGGATCAAAACTCACAAAAGTCAAATAAAGCAAACTGTAGTAAACAAAATAGAATAAAAATAAAACAATTGCCAGATTGGGGCCCTAAGCAGCTGCATAGTCTGCGTATAGGCTGGGCCGGCCCTGCTAGCTGTTAATTTGTTGAGGCAATCTGGAGAAACTCCACGCATCCAGAAGCACCTCCCACAAGTTGGATTGGCTTGATGGCCACTCAACAGCCAGGTGAACACTGGTGAAAACTTTGATAAAATGTAAAAAAAAAATATATATATATATATATATATATATATATATATGCGTAAATGTGTGTAGCGCCCCCGAGGAACAAAACCAACATTTCATTGCATTTTTTTTTCAGGTGAAAGAGGAGGTAACAACGCAAAGGTTAAAACTTAGAACTAGGGCTGTCAAAATTATCGCGTTAACGCGCGGTAATTAATTTTTTAAATTAATCACGTTAAAATATTTCACGCAATTAACGCACATGTCCCGCTCAGACAGTATTCTGCCTTTTGGTAAGTTTTACAGCAAGGCTTTTTGTGCTGTCTAACAGCGAACTCTTGTGGTCGCTTTGCGACATGGTTTATTGTCTTCTTCAATATGGCTGCACAACGTCTCGGGCTGATTCCTACGTTGTAATGTTGTGCTTATATGATCCTTGGACAAGATTTGTCCGTAAGTATGGTTGTTGTAAAGACTGTACATATTATGTTAGTAAGCGAAATGTTATATTTTTTGTATGAGACGCTTTTTGTTTATGTTTAGTGAACCTGTATAGCGTGCTAAGCTAACGTTGTTGCTAATTCAATGCTTGTGTACTTTTTTTTGTAGTTTTACGACGGTCTAAAGAGGACAATGGTTTGAGGCCATTTTTTTAATAAATGAGATGAAAAAGGAAGAAGTCTGATTATTAAGGCGTCGTTCACTAGCTGTCTAGCTTTGGAAAAAGTAGACGCTTCGGAGTGAGGACAGCATAGACAGATTTAAATGACAGTAGAGTGAAATGCCCACTACAGTCCTTATGTACCGTATGTTGAATGTATATATCCATCTTGTGTCATATCTTTCCATTCCAACAATTTATTTTACAGAATATATATATAATTAACAGAAAAATATGGCATATTTTATAGATAGCTTGAATTGCGATTAATTTCGATTAATTAATTTTTAAGCTGGAATTAACTCGATTGAAAATTTTAATTGTTTGACAGCCCTACTTAGAACACATCACTACATAACTATAACACCATTTACTATATGAATGGGATTAGAACACATCATTACTATATGAATGGGATAGCATACGCGGTGCCCAGACTGCCGTTAGTACGCCCCTGCTGACACCCCTGCTCCACATTACATCCGCCTTCGCAGCTCTTTTCGACAGTTTTTTCATCCAAAATTCCACCAGATGGCGCCAAAGTAACATTTTTAATTGCTTTGCGCTTTAGTACAAAACCAGACAATTTATGAGATTTTCAGCAAACAAAGCTTCCTGTAAAGATTTGCTAACACCACTGAAATTCAAAATCTGTAATATGGAATGGTTCACTTTACATATGTGGACTTCATCATATTAAGATGTTCAATGCTGTAAAACATTATTTTATTTTTAATTCCTAAACATTATCTGTCGACAGTGCCTTTTGTTTGTGCTCAGCTATGACCTCTGCAGGTGTTTGCTAAACACATCTGAAAAGGAAATTCTTTGGGGATGCTGGAGCCACAAAGCATGATGAGTAATTCAATGTGACAGACACACGCACACGCTTGGCACAATGTGACCTTTCTCTTGCGTGCTCTCTGTCGTTTTATTACGAGCACTGTTAGAGATATTCACTGAACAATATGGCTTGCAGGTTGGAGAGCACAGGAGTCGAATCCTAAATACAGTGGTATGAAAAGAGTGTTTTTTCTTTTTTTAAAGAAAATTTTGGGGGGAACTTACAGTGGTATGAAAAAGTATCTGAACATTTTGGAATTTCTCACATTTATGCAAAAAAAAAAACCATCAAATGTGATCTAATCTTTGTCAAAATCACACAGATGAAAAAACAGTGTCTGCTTTAACTAAAACTACCCAAACATTTATGTTTTCATATTTTAACTCATTTGCTCCCAAAACGTATAAATTAGGGGTGTCAAATGATTAAAATTTTTAATCGAGTTAATTACAGCTTAAAAATTATTCATTCATAATTAATTGCAATTAATCGCAATTCAAACCATCTATAAAATATGCCATTTTTTCTGTAAATTATTGTTGGAATGGTAAGATAAGACACAGGATGGATATATACATTCAACATACGGTACATAAGTACTGTATTTGTTTATTATAACAATAAATCAACAAGATGGCATTACCATTATTAACATTCTGTTAAAGCGATCCATGGATGGAAAGACTTGTAGTTCTTAAAAGATAAATGTTAGTACAAGTTATAGAAATTTTATATTAAAACCCCTCTTCATGTTTTCGTTTTAATAAAATTTGTAAAATTTTCAATCAAAAAATAATTGTTGATGTCAATAATTACTAACACAATGCTCATTGGTGCTGAAGCTTATAAAATCAGTCGCACCCAAGCGCCAGCAGAGGGCAGCAAAACTACAAAACAAGTACACCTTTCACTGTGCTGTCATTTTAATCTGTTTGAGCAGGGCATTTGTGCATTAATTGCATCAAATACTTAACGGGATTAATTTTAAAAATTAATTACCGCTCGTTAACGCGATAATTTTGACAGCCCTAGTATAAATACGTTCTATTTTTAATTGTTTCAGTGTCCCAAAAATGTATTTATACATCTTTTACGTTTTTTTTCCACAAGAGACATCTCTAGGTTCTGATGCAACTTGGCTCCAAAGCACAACGCTCAAAATCCATTTTAAAGCCATAAAACTGGCCACTGGAGTGCATTAGTGCATTTGGTAAGAACTTATATCGGACCATGAAAGAAAATGAATGGAGAGAAATAGTCAGGAAACGTAAGTTGGAAGACGTAAGAAGCGTGAGAAAAATGTGGAGAACGATGTAAAACGCAAGGCCCATGCACCACACAAGTTCCCTAGGTGAATTCTGTTATGAGGTAGTGGTCACTACAAAAGAAAGGTTAAAAAAATATATCTATCTTGATTAGACAGGCGGTGATGAGGGAAAAGTTTACCCCGGCTGTCGCGGCCACAACAGCGTCATCTCTCAGTTCAATAGTTTAGTTATGTGTAAATAAATTGTTCCTTTGCTATCAAAAGCTCTATTTGTCTTGTTGTTTATGTTATTTTGTAGAAGGAAAACATTATTCAGATGTTTGGGATGTCACAAAAGCAAAAAATAGCTGTGTTAAAGTCAAAGTTATGTTTGAAATGTATGCATTTACTAAAAGCTCAATTTCTCTGTTTTTTCATCGGAAATTGGAAAATTGATCAAACTAAGCTATTTTCTAATGCTGATTTCTTAAGAATGGCAAAAGATATGAACTTTTTTTCCTGCTGAAAGAAGAGAGTCTAATCTTTCTTTTGATGGGTTCCATGTTTACATAGCAATAGAACAGAATTTTCTGTAGGCCTTGCAAAATCAGTCAAAATCCAGTAAAACGGCCGGGAGCGAAGGGGGTTACTCCGGTGAAAATGGCTGGGAGTGAATGAATTAATGAGGATATTATGCAAACAATGACGAACCCTAACCCTATGTTGTGGAGGTGGGAACACACCAATAATTTTGCAACTGAAAGTCCGACCTGCATCAGAGTTAGAATAATGTTAATCTGTGTGAATTTCCCAAACTCGAGTAGGAAGCTGCTTGCAGAGAAACATCCTCCTGTATGTTTTCTACTGTTAGCGTTAATTAAACTTTGAGAAACGTAGTGAACCGAGGTTTACCCCCTTTGCCCCAATTTTTAAATTTATATACAGTGCCTTGCAAAAGTATTGGGCCCCCTTGAATCTTGCAACCTTTCGCCACATTTCAGGCTTCAAACATAAAGATATGAAATTTAATTTTTTTGTCAAGAATCAACAACAAGTGGGACACAATCGTGAAGTGGAACAACACTTATTGGATAATTTAAACTTTTTTAACAAATAAAAAACTGAAAAGTAGGGCGTGCAATATTATTCGGCCCCTTTACTTTCAGTGCAGCAAATTCACTCCAGAAGTTCAGTGAGGATCTCTGAATGATCCAATGTTGTCCTAAATGACCGATGATGATAAATAGAATCCACTTGTGTGTAATCAAGTCTCCGTATAAATGCACCTGCTCTGTGATAGTCTCAGGGTTCTGTTTAAAGTGCAGAGAGCATTATGAAAACCAAGGAACACACCAGGCAGGTCCGAGATACTGTTGTGGAGAAGTTTAAAGCCGGATTTGGATACAAAAAGATTTCCCAAGCTTTAAACATCTCAAGGAGCACTGTGCAAGCCATCATATTGAAATGGAAGGAGCATCAGACCACTGCAAATCTACCAAGACCCGGCCGTCCTTCCAAACTTTCTTCTCAAACAAGGAGAAAACTGATCAGAGATGCAGCCAAGAGGCCCATGATCACTCTGGATGAACTGCAGAGATCTACAGCTGAAGTGGGAGAGTCTGTCCATAGGACAACAATCAGTCGTACACTGCACAAATCTGGCCTTTATGGAAGAGTGGCAAGAAGAAAGCCATTTCTCAAAGACATCCATAAAAAGTCTGGTTTAAAGTTTGCCACAAGCCACCTGGGAGACACACCAAACATGTGGAAGAAGGTGCTCTGGTCAGATGAAACCAAAATTGAACTTTTTGGCCACAATGCAAAACGATATGCCTGGCGTAAAAGCAACACAGCTCATCACCCTGAACACACCATCCCCACTGTCAAACATGGTGGTGGCAGCATCATGGTTTGGGCCTGCTTTTCTTCAGCAGGGACAGGGAAGATGGTTAAAATTGACGGGAAGACGGATGCAGCCAAGTACAGGAACATTCTGGAAGAAAACCTGTTGGTATCTGCACAAGACCTGAGACTGGGACGGAGATTTATCTTCCAACAGGACAATGATCCAAAGCATAAAGCCAAATCTACAATGGAATGGTTCAAAAATAAACGTATCCAGGTGTTAGAATGGCCAAGTCAAAGTCCAGACCTGAATCCAATCGAGAATCTGTGGAAAGAGCTGAAGACTGCTGTTCACAAACACTCTCCATCCAACCTCACTGAGCTCGAGCTGTTTTGCAAGGAAGAATGGGCAAGAATGTCAGTCTCTCGATGTGCAAAACTGATAGAAACATACCCCAAGCGACTTGTAGCTGTAATTGGAGCAAAAGGTGGCGCTACAAAGTATTAACGCAAGGGGGCCGAATAATATTGCACGCCCCACTTTTCAGTTTTTTATTTGTTAAAAAAGTTTAAATTATCCAATAAATTTTGTTCCACTTCACAATTGTGTCCCACTTGTTGTTGATTCTTGACAAAAAATTAAAATTTTATATCTTTATGTTTGAAGCCTGAAATGTGGCGAAAGGTTGCAAGGTTCAAGGGGGCCGAATACTTTTGCAAGGCACTGTATGTGGTCTTAATGCAGCCCAAAGGAGCGTTTAATGATTCAAAAAACCGAGGCACTCAAGAAGTACAAAATTAAAAAGCCTTTATTCAGTCATGGCTTTGTACAAATTTTTAAAAATGCTGACATGTTTCGGCAGTGCAGGCCTTCATCAAGACAAACTGACTCTGCCGAGACCACCTCTTAAAACTAGTGGACAATTGTAAGTTCAGCATAGCCAGGTGAACTCTCTTCACCTGATTGTGGTCAAAGTGCAGATCAATTAGGAGCAGCAGAGAAAAAATATCCTAATAGCAGACATCACAAATAGGAAAAGGGGGGAAGAAAAAAAAAAGGCAAGCAAACCTGTGTTGCTACCAAAAAGTTCTATTTTGGTTTCATCTGACCATAACAAATTCTCCCAGTCCTCTTCTGGATCATCGAAATGCTCTCTAGCCAACCGCAGACGGGCCTGGACGTGTACTTTCTTCAGCAGGGGGACACATCTGGCAGTGCAGGATTTGAGTCCCTGGCGGCGCATTGCGTTACTGATAGTAGCCTTTGTTACTGTGGTCCCAGCTCTCTGTAGGTCATTCACTAGGTCCCCCCGTGTGGTTCTGGGATTTTTGCTCACCGTTCTTGTTATCATTTTGATGCCATGGAGTGAGATCTTGCATGGAGCCCCAGCTCGAGGGAATTATCAGTGGTCTTGTATGTCTTCCATTTTCTAAGAATTGCTCCCACAGTTGATTTCTTTACACCAAGCGTTTTACCTATTGCAGATTCAGTCTTCCAATTTTGTCTCTGGTGTCCTTCGACAGCTCTTTGGTCTTGGCCATAGTGGAGTTTGGAGTGTGACTGACTGAGCTTGTGGACAGGTGTCTTTTAAACTAATAATGAGTTTTAAAAAAGTGCCATTAATAGAGGTAACAAGTGGAGCCTCATTAGACGTCGTTAGAAGAAGTTAGATGTCTTTGACAGCCAGAAATCTTGCTTGTTTGTAGGTGACCAAATACTTATTTTCCACTCTAATTTGGAAATAAATTCTTTAAAAATCAAACAATGTGATTTTCAGTTTTTTTTCCACATTCTGTTTCTCATGGTTGAGGTTTAACCATGTTGACAATTACAGACCTCTCTAATCTTTTCAAGTAGGAGAACTTGCACAATTGGTGGTTGACGAAATACTTATTTGCCCCACTGTATCGTACGTACTATGCGGGCCCCTCTTTTTGATGCCCTACTCTAAAAATGGCAAGAAGTGGGGTATGGGGCCCTTGCCTCGCACGACAAAACAAAAGAATGCACTCATTGAGCTGTTGTGAACCTTCAATTAACTCGCCCGCCGCCTCGTGGAGCCCGGCTTCTTTGCTTCCCACAGGCGAGGCGGTGCACTGAGGGGGGAAAGTCAATCTCTGCGCGGATAAGCGGGTGAAACGTCAGCGGCGGAACCCATTTGTCTGAGGGGACCCCCGACTGGAGGCCAAAGCTCTGAAAAGAAAAAGTTGGCAGCAAAAGAGACGCGTTTGCACTCGGGCTTTTTTGATGCCGCGCTGCTTTCTTCTGGCTTTTCTGCAGAAATTTGTGGGGGTGCACCTGTGAGTTCCCCAAAAGATTCATTTATTTACCAGAGCGGGCAGGCTTCCAAAGGCGGCCGGGAACTATTTGTCAGGAAGCTTACTTGGTGGTCCGACCTGTGTGAGAAGAACCCACAGCAGTGTTTCTCAAACTGCACAGGTGAAGAAAACCAAAATAATGATGCTCGAAAAGGATTTTTCGACATAAAAACATTAGCATTGCATTTTAATAATTTTGTTAGTTTTCCAAATTAGCATCTTAATTCAGCTTTCTAGATTTTTCATGTTTTTTTCTTTTATACGTGTTTAGTGGTGTATTTTTTTCATGTTTAATAACAATACAGTTTTGTTAAAATAAACATTTTTGAGGGGGAAAAAATACATTATGAGAATAAAGTTGTATTTTATTGTTTATAAAGTCAAACTTAAATGTATTTTTTGAAGAAATTGCTAAAAAGAATATTTTACCATTAAAACATGATTTTTGTCAGATTTCTTTCTAAAGTAAAGTTTTTTAGTTTTCCTCTTGACTCAAACAGGATTATTATTATTATTAAAAGTTGACATTTCATGAACGTATTCCACACTTTAGAAAATTCAAAATAACATCTCAAATATTTCTATTTTTTCTTTCATTCTTTAATATAGTATTAGAAAACCTGAAAAAAATATTATGTTTATCATAAACAAGATCCTGTTTTAATCCATAAATGCCATAATTGCTCTCTTAAATCCTAAAGCTAAAATAGCATCACAGAGTCTCTGACATAGATATAAAGATTTTTCTTTAATGATTTTTATTCTTTCTTGTGCTTGAAAATCCATGTCAAATCCATGTCCAATGCCATAAACAAGAGACAACATAACGAAAGTGTGTGGAGACTACGTCTATGGAATATTGTAGCTTAGCATATTAGCATTGGAAATCTGATCCCAAATTATTCATCCGCCGTATCCTGGAACTTCACTCCCGCACGTAAATGCGGGTGCACAACACGTCGTCAGCCCCGAAAATCTGGAAAAGAAAAAAAAAAAAAAGGAAAAAAAAAGGTAACATGTAAGAGTTTAATGAGAGTGACCATGTTTTGATTTCCAAAAAAGAGGACACTCAGCCCAGCCTCAAGATTCTTGAATTTTACTCGAAGTTCACTCAAAGATGCCTATATCACTTTAATATATTCAAAGTGTGCCCCCTCACTATGGATGGAAAAATGCAGTTTGAAAAAAAAAAATAATAATAATGACTTTAAAATAAATAAATATATATATACAGTGATACCTCGGCTCACGAACGCTTAAGATCACGAACTTTTCGCCTCAAGAACATTAAATTCGCGAGCATATAGTCTCTGCTGGCGAACTAGTTTTCGGCGGACGAACCAAGCCACGCGGTCGGACAGCGCCACGAGAAGCTGACGCACGCTCACGGCGTCCCAGTTCGTCCCCTCCCTTTCGTTGAGTGCGGACGTGGTTTGTGTTTGATAGACATTTTGGACCATATTGAGTGTACTTTTGCTATTATGGGACCGAAAAAGAGTTACATACAGTCCTTATGGAAGGTGACTCGTGTTACCAATTCGCCCTCGACTGGTAATTGGCGGTGCTTTCAGCTTCCCACCGTCGTGAGAAGTGGACCGGCGAGTCACGTTGGCTCGTTGTCGTCGGTTGTCTTCGGTTCGCCCGATTTCCTCTCCAGAAAGGAGGCGGCGTGCATACAAACACCCAGAGGCGTCGGATGGCTTTTTGTGGGCACTTTTATTAACAACCAAAAGCATGTGGGGGGCACAGCAGTGGAGTCTACGCTAACTGCGCACTTTGCCGGTAACACTCTCCTTCCAAACAGTAACTCCCTCCCTCCTCCTCCCACTCCTCCCACTCCCATACCATCGCAAAGGTAAATAAAACAACTTTATTATACAGTACAGTTTATTTCTTTAATTATAATACAATAGCACACTTATTATACATAAAATAAGGTATATTTTTGTGTAGTTTTAAGGCTTATTTAGTAGAAAATTATGTTTTATGGGGACCTGGGAACGGATTATTCTCATTTTAATGGTTTCTTATGGGAAATAAATGTTCGGAAGACGAACTTTTCGCCTCACGCACACTTTCTGGGAACCAATTATGTTCGTGAGCTGAGGTATCACTGTATATATATTTATATATATATATATATATATATTAGGGCTGTCAAAATTATCGCGTTAACGCGCGGTAATTAATTTTTTAAATTAATCACGTTAAAATATTTGAAGAAATTAACGCACATGTCCCGCTCAGAAAGTATTCTGCCTTTTGGTAAGTTTTACAGCAAGGCTTTTTATGCTGTCCAACAGCGAACTCTTGTGGTCGCTTTGCGACATGGTTTATTGTTTTCTTACCAGTTCATTATGGCTGCATGACGTCTCGGGCTGATAATGTTGTGCTTATATGATCCTTGGACCAGATTTGTCCGTAAGTATGGTTGTTGTAAAGAATGTACATATTATGTTAGTAAGCGAAATGTTATATTTTTAGTATGAGACGCTTTTTGTTTATGTTTAGTGAACCTGTATAGCGTGCTAAGCTAACGTTGTTGCTAATGCAATGCTTGTGTACTTTTATTTTGTAGTTTTACGACGGTCTAAAGAGGACAATGGTTAAAGCCATTTTATTAATAAATCAGATGAAAAAGGAAGAAGAATTATTAAGGCGTCGTTCACTAGCTGTCTAGCTTTGATAAAAATGTAGACGCTTCGGAGTGAGGACAGCATAGACAGATTTAAATGACAGTAGAGTGAAATGCCCACTACAGTCCTTATGTACCGTATGTTGAATGTATATATCCATCCTGTGTCTTATCTTTCCATTCCAACAATTTATTTTACAGAATATATATATAATTTACAGAAAAATATGGCATATTTTATAGACGGTTTCAATTGCGATTAATTACGATTAATTTTTAAGCTGTAATTAACTCGATTAAAAATTTTAATCGTTTGACAGCCCTAATGTGTATATATATATATATATATATATATATATATATATATATGTATATATATATATACACTCACCGGCCACTTTATTAGGTACACCTGTTCAATCAGCCAATCACATGGTGGCAACTCAGTGCATTTAGTGCAGGGGTGGGCAAACCGGTCCTCGAGGGCCGCAGTAGGTCCTCGTCTTTGTTCCAACTGACCCAGCACTGATAGTATAACCAATGAGGTTTCAGCAGAAATGAGAAGCACCTGACTGCAATCGACTGATTGCACTTGTAAAACAGCAGATTGGTGAAAATGTGTCCTCTTAATGGGTTGCAACAAAAACCCACACCCACTGCGGCCCTTTGTGGAATAGTTTGCCCACCCCTGATTTAGTGCATCAGTATGGGGAGGAAAGGTGATTTGAGTGACTTTGAACGTGGCATGGGTTGTTGGTGCCAGAAGGGCTGGTCTGAGTATTTCAGAAACTGCTGATCTACTGGGATTTTCACGCACAACCATCTCTAGGGTTTACAGAGAATGGTCCGAAAAAGAAAAAAATATCCAGTCAGCGGCAGTTCTGTGGGCGGAAATGCCTTGTTGATGCCAGAGGTCGGCGGAAATGCCTCGTTGATGCCAGAGGTCAGAGGAGAATGGCCAGACTGGTTCGAGCTGATAGAAAGGCAACAGTGACTCAAATAACCATCCGTTACAACCAAGGTAGGCAGAAGAGCATCTCTGAACGCACAGTATGTCAAACTTTGAGGCAGATGGGCTAAAGCAGCAGAAGACCACGCCGGGTGCCACTCCTTTCAGCTAAGAACAGGAAACTGAGGCTACAATTTGCACAAGCTCATCGAAATTGGACAATAGAAGATTGGAAAAACGTTGCCTGGTCTGATGAATCTCCATTTCTGCTGCGACATACGGATAGTAGGTTCAGAATTTAGCGTCAACAACATGAAACCATGGATCCATCCTGCCTTGTATCAACGGTTCAGGCTGGTGTAATGGTGTGGGGAATATTTTCTTGGAACTCTTTGGGCCCCTTGGTACCAATTGAGCATCGTTGGAACGTCACAGCCTACCTGAGTATTGTTGCTGACCATGTCCATCCCTTTATGACCACAATGTACCCAACTTCTGATGGCTACTTTCAGCAGGATAATGCGCCATGTCCTAAAGCTGGAATCATCTCAGACTGGTTTCTTGAACATGACAATGAGTTCACTGTACTCAAATGGCCTCCACAGTCACCAGATCTCAATCCAATGGAGCATCTTTGGGATGTGGTGGAACGGGAGATTCGCATCATGGATGTGCAGCTGACCAATCTGCACCAACTGTGTGATGCCATCATGTCAATATGGACCAAACTCTCTGAGGAATGCTTCCAGCACCTTGTTGAATCCATGCCACAAAGAATTGAGGCAGTTCTAAAAGCAAAAGGGGGTCCAACCCGTTACTAGCGTGGTGTACCTAATAAAGTGGCTGGTGAGTGTATATATAAACTAGGGCTGTCAAACAATTAAAATTTTTAATCGAGTTAATTACAGCTTAAAAATTAATTAATCGTAATTAATCTCAATTGAAACCATCTATAAAATATGCCATATTTTTCTGTAAATTATATATATATTCTGTAAAACAAATGGTTGGAATGGAAAGATAAGACACAAGGTGGATATATACATTCAACATACGGTACATAAGGACTGTAGTGGGCATTTCACTCTACTGTCATTTAAATCTGTCTATGCTGTCCTCACTCCGAAGCGTCTACTTTTTCCAAAGCTAGACAGCTAGTGAACGACGCCTTAATAATCAGACTTCTTCCTTTTTCATCTGATTTATTAATAAAATGGCCTCAAACCATTGTCCTCTTTAGACCGTCGTAAAACTACAACAAAAAAAGTACACAAGCATTGCATTAGCAACAACGTTAGCTTAGCACGCTATACAGATTCACTAAACATAAACAAAAAGCGTCTCAAACAAAAAAATATAACATTTCGCTTACTAACATAATATATACATTCTTTACAACAACCATACTTACGGACAAATCTTGTCCAAGGATCATATAAGCACAACATTACAACGTAGGCGTCAGCCCGAGACGTCGTGCAGCCATATTGAACTGGCAAGAAAACAATAAACCATGTCGCAAAGCGACCACAAGAGTTCGCTGTTGGACAGTACAAAAAGCTTTGCTGTAAAACTTACAAAAGGCAGAATACTGTCTGAGCGGGACATGTGTGTTAATTGCGTCAAATATTTTAACGTGATTAATTACAAAAATTAATTACCGCGCGTTAACGCGATAATTTTGACAGCCCTATTATAAACGTATAATATATAATGCAGACCCATAGAAATGTAGTCCAGTCAATACACATACACACAGTAGGCTATGTGCCAAGTAAACTTTTTTTTATAAATTACTAACAATTTTTCCTTGACAAATTGTTATTCCAATTCAATTGATATTCTCATTCAATGTTCTAGATTGCACACAAACAAAAACCGAAATAAACTGACAAACTATTCAACCAGCATCTTTCCAAACGTAGCAGTTCAAAACTACGTTTCCCATAATGCCTAGCGTGGTTCAGCTTACTGATAGCTAACTGTGGCAAAAATCAAACTTTGCTATAAAAGTTTACAATCATCGGCAGCGCAACGATGCGACACCAAACGGGATTTTACAGTCAAAGCGCCGACAGAAGTCAACAGTTGCCATTATGTACGTATTTATCGTAAAAAACTTCAGGCGTTGTGGCCAAATCGTCAACCCAGTAGATGGCGGTAATGCCTAATGATAGGGGTAAACTGCCAACAAAAACCAGAAGAACTCCTCCTTCCCTCCTTACTACTAGGAGCCATGCCATCGCAGGCAGGCGCTGCCACCCAGCGGCCGGAGGGATTCTCTTCAAATTGTTCCCGTGAAAAATCATAAAAACCGGACATTTTTATGAATTTATAAAACCCGCCCGGACGACAAGGATACTACCCGAAAGTAGGACTTGTCCGGGCAAAAGAGGACGTTTGGTCACCCTAGTTTAATCATTGGCTGCCTGCCATTGACGGTAATTGATGTCCAATCCATTTGAATGGGGAGAGAGAGTCCAAATGGCAAGGCTCGTAAGCTTGGAGGTGTTAGGGACATAATAATTCTCAGCATTGTGTCTAAAAATACAAATAAATGAAGGAAAATAAAATTTGCTTCATCGCTCCTAGCACGCTCATTCTGAAGTTGCTTTTCTTTGATGTGCCGCGTTACATCGCCACTCCCCAGAGTACAGTGCATTTGAGTCCTTGTGTACAAATACAGCAGTATTTAAATGCATCAATGTGGATTTTCTGTGGTTTAGAGCAATACAATGGTAGCTCTACATCCGAAGTTAATTCGTTCCAGGACCTTGTTTGTGAGTCGAAATGGTCGTATGTCGAGCAGGATTTTTTCCATAGGAATACATTATGATTCCATTAATTCGTTCCACAGCCCAAAATCCTACACTAAATCCAGCCAATAAAAATAAATATGATAAATAAAATAAATTATGAATAAATATTGGAATAATAATATGATATCTGTAATAATAATAAATAGTACCTGTTAAGCCTGTCGCAATATGCAATAATTTCATTTATCGCACAATAAATAAAAATGAAGGCGGTAATTTTTCCGCTGCGATTTATCGCGGCAGATGTGCTGTTAAAAGTTCGGATTCCTTGTTACCAACTCTGCAAAATGCATCTTCGTTCCAGGTCCGGCAAAAAGTAGCGCCGGAGCCAATATTTCCCGTTATATCCTATTGTTCAACGTATAACCTACCGGCTGCGTCAGTGCTTCGGTTTGACTGCGGACCATCTCCGGCGCGCCGGTGATGTTTACGTGTAGGCGCTCCCGTCAGGGGTGACATTTCACGCGGGGCGGCTATTTTTCTGCACAACACCGGATATTTCCCAATTGCAAAGCATGTAGAGGTCTTTAATTTGTATCATAAGTTCTCTTCAACTGTGAGGGACGGAATCTAATACAAAAAAACAGAAAATCACGGTGTATGATTTTTAAATAATAAATTTGCATTTAATTGCATGAAATAAGTATTTGATACATCACAAAAATCGAACTTAATATTTGGTGCAGAAACCTTTGTTTGCGATTACAGATACCAAACATTTCCTGTAGTCCTTGACAAGGTTTGCACACACTGCAGCAGGGATTTTGGCCCACTCCTCCATGCAGATCTTCTCCAGAGCCTTCAGGTTTCGGGGCTGCTGCCGGGCAACACGGACTTTCAGCTCCCTCCATAGATTTTCTATCAGGTTCAGATCTGGTGACTGGCTAGGCCACTCCAGGATCTTAAGATCCTTCTTACGGAGCCACTCTTTTAGTTGTCTTGGCTGTGTGCTCTGGGTCGTTGTCATGCTGGAAGACCCAGCCACGACCCATCTTCAGGGCTCTCACTGAAGGAAGGAGGTTGTCAGCCAAGATCTGGCGATACATAGCCCCATCCATCCTCCCCTCAATATGGTGCAGTCGTCCTGTACCCTTGGCAGAGAAGCAGCCCCATAAAATGATGTTTCCTCCTCCATGTTTCACAGTTGGGATGGTGTTCTTGGGGGTGTACTCATCCTTCTTTTTCCTCCAAACACGACGAGCCGAGTTTAGATCAAAAAGTTCAATTTTGGTCTCATCCGACCACATGACCTTCTCCCATTGCTCCTCTGCATCATCCAGATGGTCAGGGGCAAACTTCAGACGTGTCTGGACATGCACTGGCTTCAGCAGCGGGACCTTGCGTGCGCTGTAGGATTTTAATCCATGACGGGGTAATGTGTTTCCGATGGTTTTCTTCGAGACTGTGGTTCCAGCTCTCTTCAGGTCATTGACCAGGTCCTGCCGTGTAGTTCTGGGCTGATCCCTCACCTTCCTCATGATCAGTGATGCCCCACGAGGTGAGATCTTGCATGAAGCCCCAGAACGAGGCAGATTGACCGTCAACTTGAACTTCTTCCATTTTCTAATAATCGCTCCAACAGTTGTTACCTTCTCACCAAGCTGCTTGCTTATTTTCCTGTAGCCCATCCCAGCCTTGTGCAGGTCTATTATTTTATCCCTGATGTCCTTACACAGCTCTTTGGTCTTGGCCATTGTAGAGAGGTTGGAGTTTGTTTGTTTGAGCATGTGAACAGGTGTCTTTTATACAGGTAACAAATTCAAACAGGTGCAGTTACTTTCGGTAATGAGTGGAGAACAGGAGGGGAACTTAAAAAAGAACTAAGAGCCGAAATATTTACTAGTTGGTAATGTATCAAATACTTATTTCATGCAGTTAAATACAAATGTATTATTTAAAGAATTATACAATGTAATTTTCTGGATTTTTGTATTAGATTCCGTCCCTCACAGTTGAAGAGAACTTATGATACAAATTACAGACCTCTACATGGCTTGCAAGTGGGAAAACCAGCAAAATCGGCAGTGTATCAAATACTTGTTCTCCCCACTGTATAAGCGTACATAAAATGCTTTTTTAATTATTATTATTATACTTTGGGGAGAAAAAGTGAAAAAACATGTCTTATATGTATCTCTTTCCAATGCTAAATCTGAATAAATACATCAAACACACACATCAAGATTTCATCGGCCGTGACTTGTGTGTCTCCGTCCACTGAACAGCATGCTATCAGTACACCAGCACCTTTTCTATTGGACACTCAAGAGTTTGCCACAAATATTCACTGCCGCTGAGAACACACCCTCCCAGGGGGTTTCAGAATCGGCACCTTTCAAACTAAATTTCTAAAGACTCCAGGGTCGTACAACATTTTGAAAGGCGTTCGTGTACGTGTGAGAAGGCACCATATTTTATTTCTGCTTCATTGTTAACAAAAAAATAAATAACATTGGGATAATGTTTAAATTTAGGAAAATGGTCTCAAAAGTCCTAAAAAAAGGGCTTGAATTTTGCCATGAAAAAGGGGTACAAATCCTGTAACCGCTGTCAATGGCAGTGAACGCTTCTTGTATTACACCAACACAAATCTCTTGACGTACAGTATTTTCCCATCTAACGTGATTCAATGAGACGTAACATGCAAATTGTATGTAAATGTGTCCTACTTAGTACACAAACAGCCTGTTGTATTCCCTAAGCTGATTACAGTCAGTCTTTAAACATTTGGACCTGGACAAAATTCTCATCGTTTTTGCCGTATAAACAGAACTTGGTCACAGAGGTAACCTTGTCAAGTTCATTCAGAAGCGAGAAGAGCTGAAATGATGGCTACCCATCAGAGCGTAACAATTTGGACTCCCTGTGGTAACTTGTGTGGCACGTTTTTGCTTTTATCACTCAAAGGTGATAATTGGCCAGAATTAGCTTGTTGTAAAGGATTTTTTTTTTTTTTTTGGTCAAATTATTTGACATTAGCTTCAGTGGAGAGCCTGGAGCTGCCACTCACCACCTGCAGAGTGCTGTACTGGTATATAATGAAGGCAGAGTCAGTTTTCAGAAGCCTCTTGGAAGTACAGTTCCACACATTCAGAGGTTTCGTGTGTTTTTGTGTGTTTTATTTGGGAGTTTACCCACCCACAACAGTCCTCTAAAGACATTTTGGGTAGACAGCAACCACATATCACCATGGGATCACAACTGGAAGCCGTTAAAGCAAATAATCTTGAAAATTCCTCGTCAAAATGTAACAGCGTAAATGCCAGTCTTGCATTAAGGATCATTCACTGCTTGCCCAGTTCAAGAGGATTGTAAGCTACTCGGGTTGCAACTAACGATTATTTTCATAATCTATTAATTGGACAATTAATTAATCGGATAAATGTCACTTCTTTCAATTATATTCACAATGTAGTAGTTTGTAAGTAGCAATCAGCGTTGTTTTCGTCAACGATGACGATGACGAAAGTAATTTTTTCATCACGATGACGAGCTAAAAACGTGTTTTGGGAGACTAAAACATGAAGAGATGGCTGCCAGTTGTCATCTGACGAGACGAAAACAAGATGAAAATTCGCCATCGTTTCCGTCAGGAGTTCACAATGTGTGATATTTTCTTAACGTATGTGTAGTTAGCACGCAGTGATGAGGCGTGCTGCTGAATTTTGGAGCAGCTGTAGTTTCCGGAAGGACCTGCCCCTTTGCCCTTATATGCCCAAAGTGCCCCTTTTGACTGGGCTTTTTTTTTTTTTTTTTGGTGCGTATGTGTGCTGTCAGACTGTGCAGACATGCCACCGAGTATTTTACTTGAACACCGAAAACACCCTTAAAAAAAAAGCCATCTGTGTGCCGCTAAGCCGCTGCATAACCCCTCCCCCCCGCACGCTGTTCTTCTATGACCTGGGTGTGTGGTGCGGAGTCCGAGGACATCTGGTGGTTGGAAACAAACGGTATTACCCTTATAAACAGTGTTTGAGCAAATAGTGAAAATTGTTACACCAGGTTTATTGTGGGGATTTTTAAAAAAATAATTAATAATACGTAATTTTCTCTTATATAGTTTTTCTACTTAATGATTAATTACCCCACCCCCGCTCCATGGCTATTTTGATCCGTGTGTCTCTACTCTCTATAGGCAAACCGCAACGTTCTCTAGAAAGGTACACATCTTTAAGTTCTCGTTTCCATCTAAATTTAATATTTCTAATGCGTCCCTTTATTTCATTAGCTGTGATTCCGGTGTTTGTATAACTCTTAATGTGATAATTTGTTCCATTTCTATGTATTTATTGGTAAAATTTATATTTTTGTTTTGTTCCCGCTAGTCACCCTTGTTAAGTGTTCTGTCGTCTCTCTCTCTCTTCACATTATTGAGAAAGAAATTAAGAAAGCTTTAAAATTAAAAGCCACCGGGGAATCTGATATTTTTAATTCAAGATTTATATTTCATTATGTAGACATACATCGGAAGGAAAGGTTGATTTTTTTTTTTTTTTTTTAAGGAGCTGGATGAGGCTGACATTTTATGTAATATCTTTATTAATTATTAGGTGCTAGAGTTGTCAAATAAGGATAATAATGAAAAAATAGTTTTTAAAAAACTGCTGATGGTGGCTCAGTGAACATCTGATGTGGTTTGTTCTCAGATGAACAAATTGAGGAAGGAAGTTTTGATATAGAGGTTGAAGGAAGAAAAGAGGCAAAGACTGACTGAGTCACAGCTAGAAAATGTTGATGACAGTGTTGATTTCTATTTACTAGTCCGCCCTCCAAATTAAAGTCTGGTACAGTCTCAGCCATTTATACTGTAAAGCTGGTAAAACTGTAAGTCATTTTGTTGTAACGTGTATTAAATTCTTGTTCATGTATCCCTTTTGATCTATGAGCACCTGCCCCTCCATCGGTCTCTGTTAGAGATGTCCCGATCCGATATTTGGATCGGATCGAACGCCGATATGGGCAAAAAAATGCGCATCGGTATCGGATCGGCCGGCATGGAAAAATTCCGATCCAGACTTCCAATCCAGTTTTTTTTTTTTTAACGTCCGGTCCGGGTTTTCCAGCGCACTGATTTACATAATCCATTTCAGTTGTAGCTTCGGTTTCCCTAAAATCCGGTCCGCATTTTACAGCACACGTTCAACACACTACATTACCATCTGCCAATTTACTGAGAGAGTTTATCGGTAAAAATGTCAGCTGTGTGGGATCATTTCACCTTAAAGGACGACAAAGACGAAGAGGCAGACTGCAAAATATGCCACAATAAAGCCAAGCGTGGTGGTAAAGCTGTAAGAATTTTTAATACAACCAACCTAATCAAGCATTTAGCGAAATACCACCACAAAGGAATATGAAAACCGAAGACAAAAAGAAAGGTCTTACGCAACTAACACTGGCAGAAACTTTTGCTATGCGTGACAAACTCTGGCACTCGACAGTCCCAAATCCCAGGGAATAACAAGAGTCATTTCCGAAGAATTCATTCTGGATGACGAGCCATTATCTCTCGTGAGTAAAGACGCACCATCCAACACTTAGAACCACGGTACAACATGCCCAGCCGTCATTACATCCTTGAGCAATTCGGCCGTGGAAGATTCGAGAACGATTCACAAACATCCAAATTCCGATGATTGAAATATGTCAAGTAAAGCAGAACTAATACACAGCGCGGTCTTCGGGACGCAATGAGAAACGGACCGCATTGCGTCCCGAGAGGAAACATCATGCTTGTCATTGACCCGGGTAATGCCAATGCTCAACTCACGGCTTTAGCTCAACTCATGCCGCTGGATAAAAAAACACAAGAATACCTGACTGCTGCTGACAGCCGTTACAAACTACGTCAACATCGTTTTACTGTAGATAATAGATATCATATGTACAGTATTTAGAACTAGATGCAAAATGACAGACTCCACGGAGTTAGCAACATTGAAGTATTGAAAACTAGATGCGTTGGTAAACAGCCGCCATCTTAAAGCAGGAGACTTCCCTAGTAGGCAGTTGTGAATCTAATTAACGTTTTATCTAAAATACTCCTAAATCGGCAAAATATTGACTTGAATCTATCTTCAAAACAGTTTTAAAACTTTCACTTTCACTTTCTTTGTAGTTTAAAGCTGCAGATACAGAATGGGGACTTGAGTATTTTATTTACTGTTTTAAAATGTTAACGTGATACTGAAATAGTCGTTTATTTAAACCTGAGAGGATTTTTATACAATTGATGTAACTAATGCACGAAACATTCAAAGCATCTAATAGCTTGGGGGGTTTGTGGGATTTTCCACTGAGGTTGTTTGTGTGTTTTGCTTTTTTAAGACAGTTTACTATATTATTTGCACGTTTTACTGACTGATTATGCCATTTCTGTTTGTTATTTATAATGTTTTGTGTTTGTCACTGAATAAACAGGTCAGTTTCTTGTTACCAACCGTTGTGTGTTATTCAAACTCACCTAATTCAGCTGGCTAGTTGTTATCAAGAGTACTAAAACCCTTTTCAACATGAGTCTGACAACTAAGTAAGGAGGCTAAATGACTTTAAACTTTAGTACATGCTTAGATAGGCCGGTATCGGTATCGGCCAGTATCGGTATCGGAGCGGAAGTGCAAAACAATATCGGTATCGGATCGGAAGTGCAAAAACCTGGATCGGGACATCCCTAGTCTCTGTACGGCCCTGCTGAAATGCAGTGAGTTACAGTAATCGAGCCGGGAAGTGACAAGACTACAGACAAGAGTGGAAGCGGTATGGCGAGTAAGAGAGGGGAAGAGCCGAGAAATATTGCGAAGGTGGAAATAGGCTGAACTGGTGATGTCGTTGATATGGGAGCGGAAAGAGAGCATGCTGTCGAGGATGACACCCAGACTCTTAACCTGAGTACAGGTTAGCTCGTCATTGTGACATCATCGTCATAAAAAAATTGTTCGTTGACGAAAACAACACTGCTCATAAGGAGAGTCCACTGTAATGACGTCACAGACATGCGCGGTAAAGACGGTTTGTTCTGAAATTTTGGAATAAGTGTACAGTATATCCCATTGGATTATAAATCGATAAAAACAACTCTTCTCGTTCAGAATAAAATCCTAATCGGAATAGGTTTAGAATATTCCGAATGGGGTGTCTACATGAAGCATTTTTATTCCGATCAGGTTTTTAATCAAAATACATGTGTCCATGTAAACGTCTGTCAATGACACTTGTTAACTCACCAGCGTCAACTCATCGCCGTTGAGTTCTCGGGTCCAGAAGGTTTTTGGTCCGTCACCGTCCACCAGAGTCTGCTTACAACTGAGTTTGTTCTCTGACACCCAGGTGGCGAGACTCTGTAGGGTAATAAAGGAAGACGGTCATCCAATTCATCACTGTTGTAGTTTTTACTTTGCAAAACAAGCTAGCTAAAACTCTGGGATTCTCATTTCCTGCGTGCTTATGTGGAATCTTTCAGGACATTTGCCGGAAAGCCTGACATAATACTTTCTCACAAGGCCTCCCACAGTTTGGCAGCGTTGCCTGGTGCAAAGCTGTCTCCAAAATGAAGCGCAAAGTCACTCAAAAGCCATAAGAACTCAGACCACGTTTTTTAAAAAAATTAATAGGGTAATTATTTCACATATAAACCTGTCACACACACACAACTGTCAAAGAATGACTTTCAATGCACAAAGTTGGAATAGTACTGCTTTTGGTGAGTATACAGTAAAAACTGTTATCAGGCCGCGGCAGTTTTATTTCACAACAAGTAGATAAAAACAGTGATTTTTGGTATTCTATCCACCTAATTCCATGTTGCCTCTCAAACCGTTTTATCTCAGTCTCTTCATGGAAGTGAGAAAAGCTGGCGCAGATTAAACGAGACTTTTGAACCTCACAGCTGTATTGAGGCTAAGGATCATGCCGTTAATCCCTTTAAATTCCACCACATCTGGCCTCGACTACTCAGGCCTGCCAAATACTGACAACAGGAAGATCTGTATTACATTGTTTGACCAAGTTGTTTGACAAATTAAATACAGTGGGGCAAAATAAGTATCTAGTCAACCACCAATTGTGCAAGTTCTCCGACTTGAAAAGATTAGAGAGGCCTGTAATTGTCAACATGGGTAAACCATGAAAGACGGAATGTGGGGGGAAAAAAACTGAAAATCACTTTGTTTTATTTCATTTATTTCCAAATTAGTGTGGAAAATAAGTATTTGGTCACCTACAAACAAGCAAGATTTCTGGCTGTCAATGAGGTCTAACTTCTTCTAACGAGGTCTAACGATGCTCCACTCGTTACCTCTATTAAAAGACACCTGTCCACAACATCAGTCAGTCACACTCCAAACTCCACTATGGCCAAGACCAAAGAGCTGTCGAAGGACACCGCAGACAAAATTGTAGACCTGCACCAGGCTGGTAAGACTGAATCTGCAATAGGTAAAAGGCTTGGTGTAAAGAAATCAACTGTGGGAGCAATTATTAGAAAATGGAAGACATACAAGACCACTGATTATCTCCCACGATCTGGGGCTCCATGCAAGATCTCACCCCGTGGCGTCAAAATGATAACAAGAACGGTGAGTAAAAATCCCAGAACCACACGGGGGGACCTAGTGAATGATCTACAGAGAGCTGGGACCACAGTAACAAAGGCTACTATCAGTAACGCAATGCACCGCCAGGGACTCTAAACCTGCACTGCCAGACGTGTCCCCCTGCTGAAGAAAGTACACGTCCAGGCCCGTCTGCGGTTCGCTAGAGAGCATTTAGATAATCCAGAAGAGGACTGGGAGAATGTGTTATGGTCAGATGAAACCAAAATAGAACTTTTTGGTAAAAACACAGATTATCATGTTTGGAGGAGAAAGAATACTGAATTGTATCCGAAGAACACCATACCCACTGTGAAGCATGGGGGTGGAAACATCATGCTTTGGGGCTGTTTTTCTGCAATGGGACCAGGACGACTGATCTGTGTAAAGGAAAGAATGAATGGGACCATGTACTGAGAGATCTTGAGAGAAAATCTCCTTCCATCGGCAAGGGCATTGAAGACGAGACGTGGCTGGGTCTTTCAGCATGACAATGATCCCAAACACACAGCCAGGGCAACAAAGTAGTGGCTTTGTAAGAAGCATTTCAAGGTCCTGGAGTGGCCTAGCCAGTTTCCCGATCTCAACCCCATAGAAAATCTGTGGAGGAAGTTGAAAGTCCGTGTTGCCTAACGGCAGCCCCAAAACATCACTGCTCTAGAGGAGATCTGCATGGAGGAATGGGCCAAAATACCAGTAATAGTGTGTGAAAAGTTTGTGAAGAGTTACAGAAAGCGTTTGGCCTCCGTTATTGCCAACAAAGGGTACATAACAAAGTATTGAGATGAACTTTTTGTATTGACCAAATACTTATTTTCCACCATGATTTGCAAATAAATTCTTTAAAAATCAAACAATGTGATTTTCTTTTTTTTTTTTTTCCACATTCTGTCTCTCATGGTTGAGGTTTACCCATGTTGACAATTACAGACCTCTCTAATATTTTCAAGTGGGAGAACTTGCACAATTAGTGCTTGACTAAATACTTATTTGCCCCACTGTAGCTTTGACTGCCTAGAAGACTTTCAAAGACTTTTTTTTTCTTCGAACAGTGAGGCTTTAAAGGGAACCTCAGACTTAAAGACTTGTAGGCTCTAATAAGCCACAATTGTTCGCTTTCATTTAAATGTGATTAGAAACACATATATTATTGCCATTGATTGAAAAATCTATAATATTTAGTACTGTCAGGGTCCGCGAATGCGGAAAACAGGGTTGACTCCCAAAACAGACAACCAGAGTGGCGCTTAAACAGATTTATTGTAACCGTACAAAAACACGCGATCGCTAATAGGAGATAATAAAAAGGGTCCATGACAAACAGGTCGACAGAGATCACTATAAATGACCCGAGGGTAAACCATGGTGATAAAGATAGCACAAATAAACTCGAATACCTGAACAAGGTAGAGGCTACGAAACGAAGGCGGCAGACCTACATACCAGGGCAGGGCGAAATTAGCCAATTGCGAATAACCTGCTCGAGACTACTAGAACGTTTGATGGCGACCAGCAAGGCAATATCTCGGCGCTCTTCTCCTGGATGGCCTGCGTTTATATGCTACCGCTGATGAGCTGGAATTAGCTGGAGGTGTGACGTCAGCACGCCCCCACAGCCGGTAGCGAAGCTAATATGACAACTGGCATGATTTTGTCACATTCTGCTTCTGGTCAGATTGTTTTGTTACAGAGCTGTGGGATGACTTCACAACGTCGTACCTGCATCCAATTCCAGCTCATCAGCAGTGTCTTTAAACCGATCCTAGGCGGCTTGCCGAGATATTGACTTGCTAACGTTTGACAGTTTGTACATCCCTTCGTTGCTAGTTGCAGCATTGCCTTGTTTTTTTTTTGTTTGTCTGCCTCTCACGGCGGTTTTTTTTTTTTTTTTTACGTGAAAATTCCCTCACAGCTGCCAGTAGTTTACCGTTAATTATACAGATTTTTTTTCCAGTACCGTAATGACTTTTACATTTACAAGGTGAATTTTACGGTAGACTACTAGCAACCAAAGCTGCCAGTACACTTCCACTGTGAAATTTACAGTTAACTACCGGTAACCACAGCTGACGGTATTTTATCGTAAATTATAGTCTTTTTGCCATTAGCGTAATGATTTTAACCTTGCCGGCAGCCACAGTTTAATTTTCCCGGAAATTATATATTTATTTACATTATGTTACATTGTCACCATATTTTTTACAGTGCAGTTCTACCAGAACTGCTGGTAGATTACCTTAACTTAAGTTTTTTTTGGTGCATCGTGATATCTTTTACATTGTCGCCGTGTATTTAACGGTGAACTACTGGCAACCACAGCTGCCAGTATTTTACCGTAAATTTTACAGATTTTTTATAACAGTGACGTTTTTGATTTTGACAAATTTTCGGAGCATCTGGTGACAGTTTTTTTACAAGATTTTTCCATTTTTCTTGTGGAAATTTAGTCTTTTGTTCCATTTTCAACAGGGACAACTCCATATTTGTATCTAAATTAAACAGATCTAAGACGCATCTTTGAGGAACGCCAATTTTTTTTAAGCATTTGTAATAATCTCCATTTTAATCCGTCTCCTATTATGGACCTTGGGAAGGAAATAGGGAACTTCCCCAACTGAATCAAGCATTCACTTATTCAACATGTCCAAAAAAAAAGAGAAACTGAGGTATTTAGTATATCTCAGCAAACGCAGAGGTTGTAGATCCTTGCCAAATTCAATTACTTTTTCGCCATGTGAAACAAAATCCTTCTTGCCTGCTACTCGGGGAACATCCAAACAAATATAGGCATCCAACATCTTACCAGGTTGAGTAAGAGCTCGCACCAGAACAAAAACATAACATGACAAATGAGCGATGACAATCTCTCCTCTGAGCCCTCGGAGACGTCACGCTGCTCGAGATGGCGGGCGCTGTACCCACGTGCCGCGGGGTGCCGAGAAAAGGGCGCCACGCTGTCTCCGAAATAGGTCACATCTCCCCTTCCTGCCCCCAAAAACAACACTGAAAAATTGTGAACCCCTGTATGCAACAGTAATATTACTGCTTCACTGTAATAGTGTGATAATTGTGGGGCAATTCGTACGATGCGGGTTCTCTTTCAATTTCGGCCTTCACATTTATGGTTGCGGCAAAAAATTGGGTTTATTGTAAAAAAAAAAAAAAAATTCATTTTAGTGATAAAAACATTGACATTTATAATTTTAAAATGTATCTTGTCCTAAAATGTTCGAGTCACATAATTTGCACAAAAATAAGAATTCAGGAAATTGAGGTGCACAAAAGTAGTACAGTTTTTGCCAAAAACCTACTGTTTGACTAAAATTTGACATCCCTATTCATTTTCAGTGGGACAAAATGACCTGATAGCATTATGAAGTCCCTCAAAATGTACAGGAAGTGACAAATGAACAAGGAGTGACCCAGAAATACACTAAATCAATGGACACCCCTTCCCCCACAAAAAAAACACGAAAAATCTCGAAAATTGAAAATCTGTTTAGGTTGGAAAAAAAAGAACATGTAAAAAGTGAAAAAATGTGGTAAAAGGTTAAAATAAAAATCATGCGAGAAGAGCGAAAAAGGCAAAATCCGGTAAAACCGAAAAACTGAAAACTGCAGGGGGAAAAACGGTGGGAAAAAAACCACCCACATACAAATAATCAAAAACCACCCAAAAATGGCAACAAGAAATATCATAAAACCACGGGAAACAGTTAGCTTTAACGTGCCTACGACAGCAAAAATCATGTTTATTTTATCTTTCATGCGGCATTTTATACTCCTGAATGAAAAGGACCTCTTGGATGTGTGTGGAAGCGATCGATATATTTATCCAACCCCATAAAAATTAGTGACTTCCGGCCAGAGTTTGAATTGAGGAAGAAGGCGAATGTGATATCAACGGAAGAGATAATCTTCACTATACAGCCATACTTTTGGATGCAGAAGGACTGCGGATTCATCTGATTTTGCGGATTAATTCATTTATTTTTCACATCACGCCAGACAAATGTTCTGCAGGCTTTTGTTGCTGCACCAGGGAGAGGCGTGTGAGCCTCTTTGGGTTTCAAAAAGATCCTTTTCACCGCGAAGAATAGGCAAAACAAGTCCGACAACCGTGGGACCATTGGACGGACGAGGAAGTGAGTAAATTATGTATTTTATATAGAGCTGTCAAAATTAATGCGTTAACGGGCGGTAATTAATTTTATAAAATTAATCACGTTAAAATATTTAACGCAATTAACGCATGTGCGGAACGACCCACTCAAGCATTGCCGCGAACAGACGACAATGGCGCAGTTTGAAGTATATTGAGAGCTAAGGGCAGAGACAAGCAAGTGAAGTGGACGCAGGTGTTACTGGCACCTGCCAAGGAGGCCGCTGTTATTTTCAATGTGACCAGCATTCTCAGATTGATCAGTGAGGAAGAAAGTGGTTGAGCGAGAGAGGGAGCGAGAGAGTAGAGAAAGTGTGCAGTTAGCGCAGGCTCAAGTGCTGCGTCCCCCACTTGCTTTTGTTTTGTTAATAAAAGTACCCACAAAAAGCCATCCAAGGCCTCTTGGTGTTTATATGTATGCCACTGTCTTCCTCAGGAGGAAATCAGACGAACCGAGCCAACCGACGACAATGAGCAAATATGAGTCGCCGGTCCATAGCACCGCCAATTACCAAGAAGGGTGAATTGGTAACGCAGGCATTTATTGGAGCTGCGCTATTTAATGGAATAAGCGGTGGCGTGTCTTCCACAACTTTTATAACTATTGTGGCAAGCGACATGGGGAAGAATAACTGGAGATTATCTTTTTCTTAACACCATGTATTGTACTCAACGCAAAGAAGATATACCATTTGCAAAAACCACTGTGCCTAATGGTTGCTCAAATTTTCATCATGCTTTTGGGCAGTTAAGAACATTTAAGTTGCTACAGTATCATTTAGTGAAAGCACAACAAAAATAATATTCCTATCCCTCAAAAATAAAATAATGTTCTCAAAAAGAAAAGCGCTCAATGCAAAGAGATCTGGCATTCAAAATAGGTATGCAAAATAATACTCTATTCAAACATTAAGTTTAGCTAAAAAAACACACTAGATGGCAATACTTAGTCACAATATACAAACTATGAAAATTACTATAACTTGTACTCACATTTATCTTTTAAGAATTACAAGTCTTTCTATCCGTGGATCCCTTTCACAGAAAGAATGTTAATGTTCATGCCGTCTTGTGGATTTATTGTTATAATAAACAAATACAGTACTTACTGTATGTACAGTATGTTGAATGTATATATCGGTCTTATCTTTCCATTCCAACAATAATTTACAGAAAAATATGGCATATTTTAGAGATGGTTTGAATTGCAGTTAATTACGATTAATTAATTTTTAAGCTGTGATTAACTCGATTAAAAATTTTAATCGTTTGACAGCCCTAATTTTATCCATCCATCCATCCATCCATTATCTTCCGGGGTCGGGTCGCAGGGGCAGCAGCTTTAGCAGGGAAGCCCAGACTTCCCTCTCCCCAGCCACTTCAGCCAGCTCCTCCGGCGGGATTACAAGGCGTTCCCAGGCCAGCTGAGCGACATGACTTCTCCAGCGTGTCCTGGGTCGGCCCCGGGGCCTCCCGCCGGTGGGACATGCCCGGAACACCTCTCCAGGGAGGCGTCCAGGAGGCATCCGAACCAGATGCCCGAGCCACCTCAACTGGCTCCTCTCAACACGGAGGAGTAGCGGCTCGACACCGAGCCCCTCCCGGATGACCGGGCTTCTCACCCTATCTCTAAGGGAGAGCCCGGACACCCTGCGGAGGAAACTCATTTCGGCCGCTTGTATCCGGGATCTTGTTCTTTCGGTCACAACCCACAGCTCGTGACCATAGGTGTGGGTAGGAACTAATTTTATATTATGTCAAATATTGGGATCATGGCACACATTTTAATAAGGAGGTGGCTTGCACTTTTGCATTCTCATTCTGGGTGAGAATGCTCCCTGTTCCTCGAGAAGGCGTGCGCCTCACATAGTCGACAACCGGTGGCTTGTCGCACTCCATGGTCGCCGGCTAATGAGCGCTCATGCTTGGGGATCCCCCTGCTCTCTTCTCTGGTTCTCGATTGTGTAGAGACTTCTACCTCTCTCTGCCCTCTCCGTGTGCCTGCCGAGAGAGAGCGCAAACCTCGGCTCGGGCTTGGGGAGCCACGCGCTTCAATATCGGCCGGTTTGTCCAACGAGAATGCACCATATTCGACGTTCAACGACGAGTCAAAACTTGCTCACCGCCGGGGGGTGGCCGATCGGTGAAGACAATCACCCCCGCCGCCGTGTGTGACATGAGTCGGGGTAGTTTTGCGTGATTTTTCGTTTTCGAAAGGCGAGGAAGAGACTTGGACGAGCCGCTCGGTTTGGGTTAGCATGTAGCCTAGCTCTCACACTCCTTTTTTGTTTACACTCTTTCCTCTGTCTCCAAGTTCCTGCTGGGAAATGACAAGAGCCGGACTAACTCCGGTGGCATAAAATACCATTCGGGAGGTTAAAGTCGGCAGTTTTGAGCATTATGCTGTAATTTAGCCCTGTCATACTGAATAAAGGCATTTTTAATTGAATTTCATATTCCATTTAGCCCAGGACTGTTATTTGTCATGACCAGTGTTGTTAATCTTACTGAAAAAAAGTAATTAATTAGAGTTACAAATTACTTCTCCCAAAAAGTAATTGCGTTAGTAACTCAATTACCTGAATGTAAGAGTAATTAGTTACTTGGCAAAGTAATTGGTGATAATTACTTTTTTTTTTTTTCCCTCAAAAAAAAAAAAAAAAAAAAAAAAAAACATTGGCCACACTATGTGAAGTTTTTTGTGAAGGTTTTTGGTACAATTGGCCCGAGCCCAATTCTTTACCCTAATTTACCCTTTACCCTGAATCAACTGTAAAAAGTTGTTAAAATTGCTCCCATTATTGCATTTGTTCCTTTCTCTCTAATTTCGACATATGAAAGTTTTAAAACTGTTTCATCATTTAAAGATAGATTCAAGTCAAGATTTTGCCGATTTAGAAGTATTTTAGATAAAAAGTTACTTAGGTTCGCTAGGAAGGTTCTCTACAACAGAGCTGTCCTAAAAAGTCTACTGCTTTAAGATGGCGGCTGTCTACTAACGCATTTAGTGCCATGCAGTGTTGTTAATTTTACTTTAAAAAAGTAATTAATTACAGTTACAAATTACTTCTCCCAAAAAGTAATTGCGTTAGTAACTCAGTTACCTGAATGTAAGAGTAATTAGTTACTTGGCAAAGTAACTAGTGATATATTTTTTTTTCTCAAAAAAAAAAAAAAAACACACACAGGTCACACAATTAAAATTTCTACTGTTATTGCATTAGTTCCCTTCTGTCTACTTTAAACATGTGTAAGTTTTAAAACTGTTTCATCATTTCAAGATAGATTTAAGTTAAGATTTTGCCGATTTAGGAGCATTTTAGATTTTAAAAAATTACTTAGGTTCGCTAGGAAGGATCTCTACATCAGGGCCTTCCTGAGAGGTCTACTGCTTTAAGATGGCGGCTGTTTACAAACGCATGTAGTCCTTAAAACATGTTGGCAGTGCAGCAGTGTCTGTCATTTGCATCTAGTTCTATAATATGATATCTACCGTGTCATGTGGGCGTAGTTTGTCGGCTATGGCTGCAGTCAGGTATTATTGGAGCCACCTAGCATCGCGGTTGCAGCGGCGTCTTCCCCACTCCTGCTCTGCTCTCGTCCCCGTGAGTCCGTTTCTCTCAGACTTTTTTTTATTCAACCAACTTAGTAACGCATAGTAACGCACGCCTTTCCCGCCTCAGTAACGGTAACGGCGTTGCCAAGATGAGAAAAGTAATTAATTAGATTACTCATTACTGAAAAAAATAACGCCGTTAGTAACGCCGTTATATTGTAACGCCGTTATTAACAACACAGGTCATGACCATACAATTTATTCATCAATCGGGGAAAAATACTTAGATACAAAGAATATCCATTATAAATATTGGAGTAGAGAGAAAAAACAATGATATTTCACAGTATGCTCTAGTCATCAGTCTCGTGTTTGTTGTCGTTCTGAATCTTCCTCCTTCTCCAAATACGACTCAAACATATATGGCTGTATGCCACAGGCTTCCTCTGGATCGACACTATCACTTGAAAGATCCATTCTTGAACCAGAATCGCTGAAAAGCACTTCTTCGTCCATTGGGCTGAATTCTAAACCTGCTGAAATTGCTGCTCTGCCGACATCATCACCCAAATGGAGGCGCCAGAGCGCTATCATGACAGGAGGAGCTAAACAGCAGATTAAAAGACTCATTTCCCGTCATCTGCGCTCTGCGAAATTGTTGAATACAGTCGAATCATCTTAAAATTTGTATAAATATTTTAATTCTAATAATAATGCTATTTAAGATTTTTTTTTAATCATGTCACAGGGACTTTAATCTTTATTAGGCACTCATTGGCTGCCATTGACAGTGCTAGACGTCCAAACCATTTTGACTGGGAGGGGTTTGCCACTCCCAGTCAAAATGGATTGGACGTCTAGCACCATAAATGACAACCTAAAGTTAACAAGGAACTTGCCTGAAAATACCCAAAAATATATAGGAAGTGATCAAAAATCTACAGCATCCCCAAGCAATTTCTCCAGCAATTGCATCTTCTTCTTTTTCCTACCATGTTGGCAGACAAAATTGTTTTCTGGGTCCTCATTTGTTCAATAACCAGGTTAGCATAGCACTGTCATTCCCCTTTAAGTGCGGGATTCATTTTGTTCGTTGGCAAGAAGGGGAAAAAAAGTCAGTTCAAGAGCTCATCACAATCCGCCCTCAGGGCCTGCAGATATATTCCCATCCATTTCAAGGATCATGACGCCCTTTAATCCATGTGCGCAGACGTGAGGGTGATACCAATGCATGAGGCTGCCGCTTACTATACATCCCTGAAAAGCAGTTAGTGGTGTTAAAGCCTTGACATGAAGGTTCGCAACTTTGCATCTCACTGATCTCAGCTTCCTGATCCCGAGAGCATACGGTGCAAGCTGGTCCTTTTGCAGTTGCCTTGTTGTTACTCTTAGGCAAAATGCGTAGGAATTTGAAGGCTTTCCCATGCTCAAAAAACGTAATGATGACTCAATACCATTCTTGATTTATGGGCCATCTTGGCCAACTGTATGCCGATTAGAGATTTGGACAACATGTACTAAACCCTAATCCAGGGGACCCCAAACTACGGCCCTTGGGCCGGATACCGCCCGCCTCCACATTTGGTCCGGCCCCCAGAACAATTTTTAAATTTTTTATTTTATTTTATTTATTTATTTATTTTTACTTGTGTTATTTATTTTCTGGCTTTTTCTGTGAAGAACCCAGAGAGGGTTATTTGGTTATCTATCTATTTGATTAATAGTGTTATAATTATATTATATTATATTATATTTAGGGCTGTCAAGCGATTAAATTTTTTAATCGAGTTAATTACATCTTAAAAATTAATTAATCGTAATTAATCGCAATTAATCGCAATTCAAACCATCTATAAAATATGCCATATTTTTCTGTAAATTATATATATATATTCTGTAAAATAATTTGTTGGAATGGAAAGATAAGACACAAGATGGATATATACATTCAACATACGGTACATAAGGACTGTAGTGGGCATTTCACTCTACTGTCATTTAAATCTGTCTATGCTGTCCTCACTCCGAAGCGTCTACTTTTTCCAAAGCTAGACAGCTAGTGAACGACGCCTTAATAATCAGACTTCTTCCTTTTTCATCTGATTTATTAATAAAATGGCCTCAAACCACTGTCCTCTTTAGACCGTAGTGAAACTACAAAAAAAAGTACACAAGCATTGCATTAGCAACAACGTTAGCTTAGCACGCTATACAGGTTCACCAAACATAAACAAAAAGCGTCTCATACAAAAAATATAACATTTCGCTTACTAACATAATATGTACATTCTTTACAACAACCATACTTACGGACAAATCTTGTCCAAGGATCATATAAGCACAACATTACAACGTAGGCGTCAGCCCGAGACGTCGTGCAGCCATATTGAACTGGCAAGAAAGCAATAAACCATGTCGCAAAGCGACCACAAGAGTTCGCTGTTAAACAGCACAAAAACCTTGCTGTAAAACTTACCAAAAGACAGAATACTGTCTGAGCGGGACATGTGCGTTAATTGCGTCAAATATTTTAACGTGATTAATTTAAAAAATTAATTACCGCGCGTTAACGCGATAATTTTGACAGCCCTAATTTTGTTATATTAAGGGCTGTCAAACGATTAAAATTTTTAATCGAGTTAATCACAGCTTAAAAATAATCGTAATTAATCGCAATTCAAACCATCTATAAAATATGCCATATTTTTCTGTAAATTATTGTTGGAATGGAAAGATAAGACACAAGACAGATATATACATTCAACATACTGTACATAAGTACTGTATCTGTTTATTAAAACAATAAATCAACAAGATGGCATTAACATTATTAACATTCTGTTATAGCGATCAATGGATAGAAAGACTGAGTTGTAGGGTTCTTACTACAGATGCCGATCGATCGGGTCCGATCACGTCATTTTCAAAGTATCGGAATCGGCAAAAACATATTGGACATGCCTTTTTTTAATATATATATATTTTTTAATTAAATCGTTTTCTAATTGTATTTAATGTTACAGACATAACATGTTACACTCATCCAGAGTCTTTAGTTTAGGCTTAAGGTAGGGTTATCAAATTTATCCCGTTAACGGCGGTAATTAAATTTTTTTTTAAAATTTATCACGTTAAAATATTTAACGCAATTAACGCATGCGCTGCACGACCCACTCACGCATTGTCGCGTTCAATCTGTAATGGTGCCGTTTTACCTATATATAGAGCTAAAAAGCAGCGTAAAATGAGCAGAGTGAATTTTGGCAGCCTTTGGAGCCTTTTTTTAATTGGCTAAAGCCTTACAATCCCTCTCCCTACGACTATCGTGGGAAGCAATGTGGTGAAGCAAGGTAGTAATTGATCTTTTTCTTAACACCCTATGTTATTTCCCAACGCAGAGAAGATATATCAATTGGTACCACGACGCACAGTCATGGTTGCACTTCCCATCATGCATTTGAGCAGAACAGTTAAATGGCTACAGTATCATTTACAGAAAGCTCAACAAATACACTAGATGGCAATATTTAGTCACAATATACAAAGTCACATTTATCCTTTAAGAATTACAAGTCTTTCTGTCCGTGGATCCCTCTCACAGAAAGAATGTTAATAATGTAAATGCCATCTCGAGGATTTATTGTCATAATAAACAAATACAGTACTTATGTACTGCATGTTGAATGTATGTATTCGTCCGAGTTTTATTCATTTTTTTCTTAATGCATTGCCAAAATGTATATCATCAGGAAAAATGATCGGGAATTGAATCGGGAGCAAAAAAAAAAAAAGCAATCGGATCGGGAAATATCGGGATTAGCAGATACTCAAACTAAAACGATCGGATCGGGAGCAAAAAAAACATGATCGGAACAACCCTAGTTCTTACTAGAGAGAATTACCTCCCACCCAGGGCAGAAAACAGAGCCACAATATTCTCAGAAATCGGTCAGTGCCTCCACAAGGGCTGAGCACCGCTGTCTCACCAAAAAGATGCATGGGGGCTCTTCATCATTGATGATAAAATACAAGGAAGGATAAAGTCTATTGCTTTTCTGTTTGTTATGTTAATTGAATCATAAAGATATTTCAAGCATGAGATCATTCTTGTGTGGCTCTGAATATCATACTAATCAATATACAAGTAATTATTCCTCACCAAAATGGCATCAAAACACATTGGTTCTAATATGGTTCACTTATGGAAGAGTGTAGGGTCCAGTAACTTGTGCATCTAAGGGTTAATCATTTAATTAATAGTCCAATTAATCTGTTATATGAGTAATCGTTAGTGGCAGTCATAGTGGAGGAGCCTGCGAATAGTTGTCCACTGGCACGGTTCACTCGGGGGGTCCCGTTTATGCTTGCCGCACCCGGGCCCTGTTCACATTTGTTCCGCCACATCTCAGGCACAATTCTAGGTGTAAACCCAACCGCAAAATAAATCCGAAACTCTAACTCACACATCCTAACCCCAACCCTGGGGTAAATGGGTTAGGGTTTTTTTTGTCAGATGCAAAAGGTAATGTAATGTCACACCAATGCTGTTCACCTTGCACTTTCTCCCGTCCACGGTCTCCTCGTCAAACTCCTCGCCGACCCGGAAGTTGATCTCGGTGGTGCGTACGCTGGTGGATGTCTTGATATAGAACTGCTCGCCGTCCTGCCGGATCTCCACGTGGGGATTCGAAGCGGCTGCCACCGCTACTTTCCTCAGCATGGCGTTCACGCCTGAAGTACAGGTAATAAATAATGAGTTCGTAGGTGATGTGGTTATTGAATGAGTCAGACGACTTGCGTCTGGGGATTATAAGGAGGCCAGTTTTTGAATTTACGGGTTGAGGTGCACCTGAGGACTTTGTTATGCTTTCTGAGGTCAGCGTGAGTCTGGGATCATATTCAAAATGCTTGGATCATGAGAAACAGATGGAGAAGAAGATGAACAACAACAGATAACTAAAGAGATGACATATTCTCACGGTGAGAGCACCCAGGCAACGAGGGATGGAAAACATAGGCGGAGTCTGACCTTTGGAGCAGGGGGGGCACAACATGTTGATGACCCCGAAATGGAGTGTCAGCAATAAAATTAACTTACAAGTAGGGTTGTTCCGATCATGTTTTTTTTGCTCCCGATCGGATCCTGATCGTTTTAGTTTGAGTATCTGCCGATCCCGATATTTTCCGATCCGATTGCTTTTTTTTGCTCCCGATTCAATTCCAATCATTCCCGATAATTTTTCCCGATCATATACATTTTGGCAATGCATTAAGAAAAAAATGAATAAAACACGGACGAATATATACATTCAACATACAGTACATAAGTACTGAATTTGTTAATTATAACAATAAATCCTCAAGATGGCATTTACATTATTAACATTCTTTCTGTGAGAGGGATCCACGGATAGAAAGACTTGTAATTCTTAAAGGACAAATGTGACTAAATATTGCCATCTAGTGTATTTGTTGAGCTTTCAGTAAATGATACTGTAGCCATGCCCCAATGCATGATGGGAAGTGGAACCATGACTGTGCGTAGTGCTACCAATTGATATATCATCTCTGCGTTGGGAAATAACATAGGGTGTTAAGAAAAAGATCAATTACTACCTTGCTTCACCACATTGCTTCCCACGATAGTCGTAGGGAGAGGGATTGTAAGGCTTTAGCCAATTAAAAAAAGGCTCCAAAGGCTGCCAAAATTCACTCTACTCATTTTACGCTGCCTTTTAGCGCTCTATATAGGTAAAACGGCCCCATTACAGATTGAGCGCGACAATGCGTGAGTGGGTCGTGCAGCGCATGCATTAATTGCATTAAATATTTTAACGTGATACATTTTTTAAAAAATTAATTACCGCCGTTATTGGGATAAACTTGATAACCCTACCTTAAGCCTAAACTGAAGACTCTGGATGAGTGTAACATATTATGTCTGTAACGTTAAATACAATTAGAAAACGATTTAATTAAAAATATATATATATATTAAAAAAAAGGCATGTCCGATATTTTTTTGCCGATTCTGATACTTTGAAAATGACGTGATCGGACCCGTGATCGGGATGCCGATCGAGACATCTCAACTTACAAGAATATTTATAATTATAAGTTGACAATGAGCGTTTTTTGTTTCCGATTAGTCTTGAGGGGAATTATAAATCAGGCTTATTAGGCAATATTTTTCGCCAAGATCGTCATTCATTGAATATGGTACGCCTGCCGGTGTCGTGCCGATGTAGTTACCACCGTCAAAAATTGTATCCCCTGAGCGAAGCCATATGGAGGTACAGTAGATTTGTGTCTTTATTATTTAATTTTTAAAAAAAAGTTTCTACAATCAAAATATATATTTTCAACCCCAAAAAAATCGCTTCAATAAAAAAAAAAAATTTGCTTAACTGTAAAAATAAATTTGAAACTTAAAAAAACTAAAAAAATATAATAAAATGGGTAATGGTGTTATACTTATATAGCGCTGTTCCACCTTTCAAGGCGCTCAAAGCGCTTGCATGTGAAAGCTGTTTTTCTTTGATTTTTTTTCAAAAAATAAGCTGCTTAAAAAATATATGTTTAAATAGAAAAATCACTTCAATCAAAAAAAGAAAAATTTCAATCATAGAAAAAGTTTTTGAATGTGAAAAAATATTTGAGATTGAAAAATTTGCATTTGAACACTTAATTTTTCATTGAAAAAGTTTTCTTTGATTGAAGCAATCCTTTTTGTGTTTGGGGCATATTAAGGGTAGGACGTTTGTGTCTCAATCATTCAATCCCTCAAAAAGTTGCTTCATTCAAAATAATATTTTCAATCAAAGAAAAAAATCATTTGAGAAATAAAATTGCCCTCCCCAAATATTTCTTTTAAATTAAAATGATATGCAAAGCAAATGACCGTCTAAGGTGCGAGTAACATGATCTGTTTGAAAAATAATTTTGACCCATTATAGAAAATGTTTTTTGTTCATTACATTCATTTTTGTTGCAGTTTTATTGCTTTAGAATTTTTATATATACAGTATAGGAAAGTGAATTACATGCAATGACACTTTTCGGCCACCAGGGGGGCCTGGCCCTGGGTTGGGGTAATCTCTGGGTACCTCACGATACGATACGGTTTCATCTCACTATGTTACAATACTGCAATCATCGATACATGGGTCAGGAAATCATTCTAGTTTCTTTTACAAAACAAGTAATACACAGAAAAAGTTATTTTCACTAAAATTCCCAGCTGAAGATAAGCCGCACCAGCTAATGAACTTTTGGAGGAGTTCATCACTAGTTGACGGCCAATCCATATGAAGTGGGAGAGATCATTTGCTGCCAGTCCTCCCACTTCAAACGGATTGAACGTCTATGGCCATCAATGGCAGTCAATGCCAGGCAATGAGTTCATTTTGGGGCATCTCACGACATTTCCTGTTCATTTTCTGTCACTTCCTTTTCATATAGGGAATTCACAGGTCACTTCCTGTTGATTTTGAGTTACTGAAAAGGAAGTGACTCAAGAATATCCCTAAATGAATGGGAAGTGACTCAAAATCAGCAGGAAATTACCTGTAAGTGCCCTAAAATGAACAGGAAATCACCTGTAAATGCCCAGAGAAGAGTGGCTATGAATGCTCTGGTTTTAGACGGTGCTAGACGTCCACTCTAGTCAAAATTAATTGGATGTTTAGTGCCGTCTAACGGAATGGCAATTGATTTAAAAATCTGTAATATTTAGTACATGTTTTGACCTAACGAGGATGCCATTTTTTATGCACGTAATGGGCGGTCGGGGTGATGGTGTAGTTTGTCACTGTCACTAGACGAACACTACCGGTGTTCTGCAATCCCTTTTACGCGCCGAGATGTCCAACACATGCGCACATCGGTTAAAAGCGGCGAGTACTTACTATTTGTGTTTTTTTTTATAGTCTTTTATTACCTTTTCATTGCCTCAAAATACAAAAGGTTTTCCCTCTCATAATTTTAAGCAATGTGTTTTCTTGTGGTAGCTTTAAAGCAGATTGTTGATCTGTAGGCCACATTGTTCATGTAGTGTATTTAAACCACCCTTATTTGATATTACTACGGTTACTTAGTTTCTTAAGGCATCTTTAGTATGTTCTGTGAGAATGCATATAAACTAGAGCTGTCAAAATTATCGCGTTAACGGGCGGTAATTAATTTTTTAAATTAATCATGTTAAAATATTTGACGCAATTAATGCACATGTCCCGCTCAGACAGATTTAAATGACAGTAGAGTGAAATGCCCACTTGTTAATTGTGTTTTATGGAGTTTTGCCGCCCTCTGCTGGCGCTTGGGCGCGACTGATTTTAAAGGCTTCAGCACCCATGAGCATTGTGTAAGTAATTATTGACATCAACCATGGCGGGCTACTAGTTTATTTTTTGATTGAAAATTTTACAAATTTTATTAAAACGAAAACATTAAGAGGGGTTTTAATATAAAAAATTCTATAACCTGTACTAACATTTATCTTTTAAGAACTACAAGTCTTTCTATCCATGGATCGCTTTAACAGAATGTTAATAATGTTAATATCATCTTGTTGATTTATTGTTATAATAAACAAATACAGTCCTTATGTACCGTATGTTGAATGTATATATCCATCTTGTGCCTTATCTTTCCATGCCAACAATTTATTTTACAGAATATATATATAATTTACAGAAAAATATGGCATATTTTATAGATGGTATGAATTGCGATTAATTGCGATTAATTACGATTAATTAATTTTTAAGCTGTAATTAACTCGATTAAAAATTTTAATCGTTTGACAGCCCTAATATAAACAAAAAAAAGTTGAAAGCGCTCAGTAATACTTTGGGTGTCAAATTCACCTCTTGTAGATGTTTCGCTGGTGTAGCACATTTTGGCAAAACACCGGTTTTGTCCTACTCTCGTCTGGTCTCATCCCGTCTCTCCTGTTCATTTTGCTTTTGCTGCTCGTTTTGTGAAATATCGACAGTGCTGTCATGCTCATTAATGTTCCTCTCGTGTTTAAATTGAAAGGGTTGAACAGATGACATGTTTATGTAGTTAAAGAGTAACACTGTGGAAGTCCGGCAGCATGGCCATGTGACGTCACCGCCCTGCAACGTCAACAACAATGGCGACCTACTAGTTTAAGTAATTTTACAATTTGTATGAAAACGAAAACATCAAGAGGGGTTTCAATATCATAATAACTTTTATCTTTTAAACCCTACAAGTCTTTATATCCGTTGATCCTTTTAAAACGATATATGGATTCTTGGTTGAAGCATATCGATAACCTTATGGGGGTGGAGGGGCGGATGAAACACGCAAAAGAATGGGTTTGTGTGTATTTATTATCTCAATTTTTTTTTTTTATGTTTTACAAGTTAGACTGTACGTTACTGTAAGTCCCACCTGTGGTTATGTGGGCAATTGCTCGTGCTGTGCAGAGAATAGCCCAAATAATTGTAAATTGTTGTCATAACATTTATACCATGGATATTATCTGAAATTGTGGGCATTGTGTGTTGTTTTCAGCACCATTTTCTGCGTATGTTCCGGGACCTGTAGCTGTCCCTGCACTGTCATAAGTACTTTGCGTTCTGGCACCTTATGATTTACAAATTAAGCACTGGCTACAAACTGTAGTGATATATCACCTTTTCGATATTGTCACACCCCTACAGGCAATTGTGATTATTCTGAATGAGGTTGTGCTGTACTGAAGATACGTGTTACTCGAAAAGAGATTGTACTTACTGATAATTTATCGATTGGAGTAGGAGTTGTCTGAAAATGGAATTTTTCTTTTCTGGTCATGATTTTTATTACTTGGCTCATAGTGATTTTATGTGTGACTTGAGGATTATGTGAACCCTGGTGATGTAATAGACAAAAGGTATGATGCAAATATTGTGTTTCAAGGATTTATAAATACTATGGGGATTACAAGCATTATGTTTTTATGAAATATGTGTACCTTGGGAGTTGTAAATTGGGAATAGATGTTTTGTCATAAAGATACTGGATGAGTGATAAGGATTTTTTGGGATTTTGAGACAGTGATAAAGTTCTACTGAGATACCGTGATGAATTTTATTATGGGTTGTGAGGGTTTGAAGTGTTATGTGGATATGTCCATGAAAATGTAGTACAGTGATCCCTCGCTACTTCACGCTTCAAACTTCGTGCCCTCAGTCCACCGCAGATTTTTTTTTTAAATTAGAAAATAAATAAATTGATAAATAAATGCAGTATTTTATAGATCTGTCCTGATGCAATCACGTAGTCTCTTACTCTCGTTTATGCCGCACTTCTTGGTCGGGCAGTGCACTGGAGTTGCTTATGAAAGTTAGCGATGATTCAAACACAGTTATGGTTTGATCTTGCCAGAGACGCTTGTAAGCCGAAACTTTAAAGCGCGTCACGCGTTAACTTGTTAAGCAGTTGCTGTGGCAACACATTGTGTGTAAGTGAGCAGCTTGAGCGGATTTGAGTGGACTCACTCAATGAAGCATTTAATAAAGACAAGCATTTTTCTACTTTCGTCTTGTTTAAAAATACAGGTGTGACAGTGACATGTTTAAAACTCATCATAATTATTACATTTGAAGTGCTTAAAAAATATGTACTGTATATCTATGATATACACTCAACGGCCTTTTTATTAGGTACACCTGTCCAACTGCTCGTTAACACTTAATTTCTAATCAGCTAATCACATGGTGGCAACTCAGTGCATTTTGGCATGTACACATGGTTTAAGACAATCTCCTGCAGTTCAAACAGGAGCATCAGTATGGGGAAGAAATGTGATTTGAGTGACTTTGAACGTGGCATGGTTGTTGGTGCCAGAAGGGCTGGTTTGAGTATTTCAGAAACTGCTGATCTACTGGGATTTTCACGCACAACCATCTCTAGGGTTTACAGAGAATGGTCCGAAAAAGAAAAAAATATCCAGTGAGCCGCAGTTCTGTGGGCGGAAATGCCTTGTTGATGCCAGAGGTCAGAGGAGAATGGCCAGACTGGTTCGAGCTGATAGAAAGGCAACAGTGACTCAAATAACCACCCGTTACAACCAAGGTAGGCAGAAGAGCATCTCTGAACGCACAGTACGTCGAACTTTGAGGCAGATGGGCTACAACAGCAGAAGACCACGCCGGGTGCCACTCCTTTCAGCTAAGAACAGGAAACTGAGGGCTACAATTTGCACAAGCTCATCGAAATTGGACAATAGAAGATTGGAAAAACATTGCCTGGTCTGATGAGTCTCGATTTCTGCTGGGGCATTTGGATGGTAGGGTCAGAATTTGGCATCAACAACATGAAAGCATGGATCCATCCTGCCTTGTATCAACAGTTCAGGCTGGTGGTGGTGGTGTAATGGTGTGGGGAATATTTTCTTGGCACTCTTTGGGCCCCTAGTACCAACTGAGCATCGTTGGAACGCCACAGCCTACCTGAATATTGTTGCTGACCATGTCCATCCCTTTATGATCACAATGTATCCAACTTCTGATGGCTACTTTCAGCAGGGTAATGCGCCATGTCATAGAGCTGGACTCATCTCAGACTGGTTTCTTGAACATGACAATGAGTTCACTGTACTCAAATGACCTCCACAGTCACCAGACCTCAATCCAATAGAGCATCTTTGGGATGTGGTGGAACGGGAGATTGGCATCATGGATGTGCAGCTGACAAATCTGCACCAACTCTGTGATGCCATCATGTCAATATGGACCAAACTCTCTGAGGAATGCTTCCAGCACCTTGTTGAATCTATGCCACCAAGAATTGAGGCAGTTCTGAAGGCGAAAGGGGTCCAACCCGTTACTAGCATGGTGTACCTAATAAAGTGGCCGGTGAGTGTATTTTTTTTTGGCTTTTTTTTTACTTTGGGGAAAAAGTAAAAACGCATGTCTTATATGTATCTCGTTCCAATGATAAATCTGAACACACACAAAAAAAAGTTTTTTTGGGGGGGTGGGGGGGGGGGGCGCGACATCGCAGTTTTTTTCACTTATTGTGGCAGGTTCTGGTCCCTATTAACCGCAAAAAACGAGGGATAACTGGATAATATAGGACTTTATAATCAGAACGTTTCTGACAAGGGTCTTTAAAATGATAATATTCATAACGATTTCATTAGTTTGTACTTTTGCAAAGCGAATTTACATGATCAGGATTGGAATTGTGATGTGGATCATGTTGCATGATGCCATATTTTGTTATATTTGATCATTTTGAGAAAACAAGCACATTTAGCAAATGCCATTTCCTGTTCTAAATTTACACACTGACAAATGCATTCTAGTTTAGAATCTCCACATACTCCATTAAGAAAAAACTGAACAACATAATTCTTTTTCATAATATTAGTATAACATGTATTATTGTTTGCTTAACTATATTTTGTTCTTAGCTGCTAAACAGCCACATTCATGTTCTAAGATGATTCCGCTTTACTGGACCGCCCCATCACCATAGCTACAGGTTTGTTGTGACGGTCCCAGGAGATGCACCTCAATCCTCAACCTACATCTGTTGGAGTGCATCACTCTTCTGCTTGTTACTAAAAGATGCTAGGGAAAGGGAATATGGTGGGGGGCATTACTAATGTGGATTCCAGTGCAGAGGGAGCTGCCACTTCCCATCAGCATCTTTCTAATGATGTGGCCACCGGGAGGTTATCCAGGATACAATTTGGTTGAGAGACAAGTGTGAACAGCAGAGTTACTTGAAGAAAAGTAGAAGACTTTCACAAGTGCTGTAAGTGAGGCACTAAACTGCAGTAACATTATATCGATTTTATTATATTGCCTGTCTACATGTGTTGATGCACCATTTGTAGACAAATGTCTATATTGCTATTCATTAAGTTGTGTATGATGTTTTCCTTTGTGTGTTAACGTCAAGCTAAAGCACACATTTTTGTTTAGTTTGACAGTTAACTTGAATTAAATTATCATGTTTCAGTGCCATTGACATTGATAGACATTTAACCTATTTAGACGGGGAGAGGCAGCAGCATGAAACAGCTTACTAGTAAATACACTTTTTTGTGCATTTTTTTAACTATCTGATGAACTGTTGCTTGGTGTGCAGTGAGTTCACCACAAGGTTATAATCAAAGGTGGGTAGTAACACATTACATTGACTCTGTTATACAGTATTTTCTTGGATAACTTTTTGAGAAAAGTGTAATTACAAGAGTACTTTTATCAGCTATACTTTTTTGTTTTATTTGAGTAGATTTGTGAAGATGAAATGCGACTCTTACGCCGCTACTTTGGGCTACACGACAGCCGTTACATTTCTCCTCTTTATTATACATATTAGCTTTCACTTTATTTTTGCCGAAGATGCCCACAGTGGCCCGAGCAGTTTCACCAATGAGACATCGCAACAATAATCACATGACTCCATGATAGCAATCACATGGCTTTTTTTTTTTTTTTTAAACCTGTCCTTTTCAGCTGCTTAGACATGGAGAATAGAAATCTGAGACTGAGTGTCCTTATAGTCTGAACAGTTTTAATGTATCACATGTTTGATATACTCCTATCATGGTTGTTCATTATATTTATTAGGAGAGAGCAATGAAAAGGAAGGAGTTATGGGGGGACAGAAAGGAAGGAAGCAGACAGAAGAGGAAAAGAAAATACATTATTAAATGCCTATGCTACCAATGAACACAGTGGTGCTGTTGTTAGCTAATTCTATTTACCCGTGGACACCATGTTGGGGGCCTGATAACCACTGGTGGGTAGAGTAGATAATATTACTCAAGTAAGAGTATAAGTAGTCATCCAAAAAATGTACTCGATTACAAGCGGAAAAGTATTTGGTGAAAAGAATACTCAAGTAATGAGGAAAATTGTGAGTAACTGCTTCCGATGTTTGATTTTTGAAAAATTAAACTGGTATTTTTTTTTTCAGCACAAAGTCATCAATATGAGTTGTTATTATATTATACTCGGGGGTCCCTAAACTACGGCCCGCAGCCACATTTGGTCCGGCCCCCTGAACAAAAAATTATTTATTTATTTATTTTTCAATAGTGTTATTTATTTCTTGGCTTTTTTCTGTGAAGAACCCAGAGAGGGTTATTTGGTTATTATCTGTTTAATTAATAGTGTTATTATTGTCTATTATTCTATTCTATTCTATTCTATTCTATTCTATTACATTACATTACATTACATTACATTACATTACGTTATATTTAGGGCTGTCAAACGATTAAAATTTTTGATCGAGTTAATTACAGCTTAAAAATTAATTAATCGTAATTAATCGCAATTCAAACCATCTATAAAATATGCCATATTTTTCTGTAAATTATTGTTGGAATGGAAAGATAAGGCACAAGATGGATATATACATTCAACATACGGTACATAAGGACTGTATTTGTTTATTATAACAATAAATCAACAAGATGGCATTAACATTATTAACATTCTGTTAAAGCGATCCATGGATAGAAAGACTTGTAGTTCTTAAAAGAAAAATGTTAGCACAAGTTATAGAAATTTTATCTTAAAACCCCTCTTAATGTTTTCGTTTTAATAAAATTTGTAAAATTTTCAATCAAAAAATAAACTAGTAGCCCGCCATTGTTGATGTCAATAATTACTTACACAATGCTCATGGGTGCTGAAGCCTATAAAATCAGTCGCACCCAAGCGCCAGCAGAGGGTGGCAAAACTCCATAACAACAAGTGGGCGTTTCACTGTACTGTCATTTAAATCTGTCTGAGCGGGACATCTGCGTTAATTGCGTCAAATATTTTAACGTGATTAATTTAAAAAATTAATTAACGCCCGTTAACGCGATAATTTTGACAGCCCTAATTATATTATATTATCTTTTATTTTATTTACTTTTGTTCCGTGAAGAATCCAGAAAGGGTTGTGTGATTGTGGCTTTCTGAAAAACAATACATTTTTACATTTAGGCACTCCTGCAATCGACCCCGGCCCCTCATCAGAGAAAGGAAGGGTTATGTGGCCCTCACAGGAAAAAGTTTGGGGACCCCTTCTCTCACCTATTACATATCCGCATTAAGGCAAAGAAAGACAAAAAACAAAAACATTGAATTCTGGTGAGAGAAAAAAAAATCTGCAGAACTAAAGCATCATTTATTCAAAGAGCATGAGTGCCCTCTAGTGGAGAAAACAGTTCCTAGTTTGAATAGTTGAATAGTTCCTTCATAGTATCTATTATGTAATTAAAAGCATCATATCTCCGGTTTTGCAATTCAACATAATGCAATTCAAAGTGCTTTACATGAAGATCATAAAAATTTAAATCATTAGAATGTTAAGACAAAGACAATCGAAACAGGAAATAAAATTGTACATAAAAATCGCATTTGATCACGAATAGAATTTTAAAAAATATACTACTACTACAAATAATAATAATAATTGAAATCAGCAATGGAGATAAAGCACGGAGGAATAGAAAGCAAATAGCTTGAAATATATAGACTGTTATGGATATGTTGTGCTTAATAAAAGCGTTTTTAGCCCTGTTTAAAGGAGCTAACAGTTTGACATACTTCAGACCTTCAGGTATCTTGTTCCAAAGGTGAGGAGCATAATAACCAAATGCTGCTTCACCCTGCTTGGTTCTTGTTCTTGGAACATACAGGAGACCGGTTCCAGACGACCTTAGAGGTTTAGATGTTTTATAGGAATCTGTCATTTCTGTTAAGAGCATCATGTCAAGTTTTTGTTTCCGTGGTCAATTGGTGCCAATAAAAACTGGGAGGGAGGTGAAAATCCTCGTTTTCGAGTCACGTTGAGGGCAGCGTTCTATGTCAAATACTTATTTTTTTTTGCAGTGCTTTAAAGACGCCATGTGATTGAACAGGCCGGCGTGATCATAGAACGGCACGCCTGATCCTGATTGGTATAATTGAGTCATGTGAGTATTTTTGCGACATCTCATTGGTGAAACCGTTAGAGCTACTGTTGGCATCGCTGGAAAAAAAAAAGTAAAATCTAATATGTAGAATAAACAGGAAAAACGTAATGAGTGTAGCCCAAACTAGCGGAGTAAGAGTAACGTAACAGTAAAAAGTAAGGCTTAGTAAAACTACTCTTAGAACTACATTTGTCTCAAAGAGTTACTCAAGTAAATGTAACGGAGTAAATGTAACGCGTTACTACCCACTCTGCTTATAATTGAGGAGAAAGAAGTGGGAAGGTGACTCAAAAGGAGACATAATTGGGGGGGAGTACACAATTCCGGCTAAGTGGGGTGGGGAACCCAATATTAATGAAAACACCTGTAAGTATGGATATGTTGACATCCTATTCTATGCTACTTGATCGCTAATCCTGGCACTTGCCTGTTTATAGCGACCGTAAAAAATGAACTATTTCAATCAAAAGCGCGGATTTCAACTTCTCTCTCAGTTTTTATTTGACACCCATAGACATCGGAAAATCGGAGGTGATTGTTTTAATTTCATGGTTATAAATGTTTTCTCCTCTAGAGGGCACTCATTCTTTTGGGTGGGTGATGTTTCATTTCTGTAGATATTTCTAGTCAGAATTAAATGATTTACGTGTACTTTTTTGGCCTGATATCCACATGTAATAGGTTATAGTCAGTGTTGTTAATAACGGTGTTAGAGTATTAGAGTGTTACTCACGGCGCTATTTTTTTCAGTCGTGAGTAATCTAATTACTTTTCTCATCTTTGCAACGCCATTACCGTTACTGAAGATTTAAAGGCGTGCGTTTCGATGTGTAACTACGTTGGTTGAATGACGCGAGAAAAGTCTGAGGGACACGGACTCACGGAGACGAGAGAGCAGAGCGGGAGTGGGGAGGAAGCAAGGGTGTTGTGACGCCGTTGCAAACGCAATGCTAGGTTGCTCCAACAATACCAGACTGTAGCCGATGCCCTACAAACCACGCCCATATGATTCTACGGTAGGCATCGCGTGTATATAGAACTAGATGCAAAATGATCGACTTGCCGCCGTTAGTAAACAGCTGCCATCTTAAAACAGTAGACTTCTCAGAAAAGCTCTGTTGTAGAGAACTTTCCTAGCGAACCTAAGTAACTTTTTTATCTAAAATACTTCTAAATCGGCGAAATCTTCACTTGAATCTATCTTTAAATGATGAAACAGTTTTAAAACTTTCACATGTCGAAAGTAGATAGAAGGGAACGAATGCAATAACGGGAGCAATTTTAACAACTTTAACGGTTGATTCACTACATTAAATGATTTCCAAACATAGCAAAGGTTACTATCTAGTAATATTCACAATACCCCTGTGTCTAGTTAAGTTTAGGGTGAAAAAATTGGGCTAAGGCCAGTTGTCCCAAAAACCCTTTGAATTTCACATAGTGTGACCTATGTTTTTTGGGGGGGCAGGGAAATGAAAAAAAAAAAAAAAAAAAAAACATGAAACATGAAAGGTAACACCAGTTACTTTGCCAAGTAACTAATTACTCTTACATACTCCTGAGTTACTAACGCAATTACTTTTTGGGAGAAGTAATTTTTAACTGTAATTAATATATTTTTTTAAAGTAAGATTAACAACACTGGTTATAGTATAGTATAATAATAACATTTCATATAGATGATGTGCTGAGAAAAAAATATATACTATTGCTTGCCGATCGATCGGGTCCGATCACGTCATTTTCAAAGTATCGGAATCGGCGAAAAAATATCGGACATGCCTTTTTATTTAATATATATATTTTTTTTAGTTAAATCGTTTTTTATTTGTATTTAATGTTACAGACATAATATGTTGCACTCATCCAGAGTCTTTAGTTTAGGCTTAAGGTAGGGTTATCAAATTGATCCCGTTAACGTCGGTAATTAATATATATATTTTTTAAATTTTTTTTTTTTTTTAATTATTCACGTTAAAATATTTAACACAATTAACGCATGCGCTGCATGACCCACTCACGCATTGTCGCGTTCAATCTGTAATGGCGCTGTTTTACATCTATATGGAGCTAAAAGGCAGCATAAAATGAGTAGAGTGAATTATGGCAGCCTTTGGAGCCTTTTTTTAATTGGCTAAAGCTTTACAATTCCTCTCCCTACAATTAGAAATATTGTGGGAAGCAATGTTGGGATAAAAAGGTAGTAATTGATCTTTTTCTTAACCCCCTATGTTATTTCCCAACGCAGAGAAGATATATCACTTGGTACCACTACACACAGTCATGGTTGCACTTCCCATCATGCATTTGGGCAGAAGAGTTAAATGGCTACAGTATCATTTACTGAAAGCTCAACAAATACACTAGATGGCAATATTTAGTCACAATATACAAAGTCACAGTTATACTTTAAGAATTACAAGTCTTTCTATCCGTGGATCCCTCTCACAGAAAGAATGTTAATAATGTAAATGCCATCTTGAGGATTTATTGTCATAATAAACAAATACAGTACTTATGTACTTTATGTTGAATTTATATATTCGTCCGAGTTTTATTCATTTTTTTCTTAATGCATTGCCAAAATGTATATGATCGGGAAAAATTATCGGGAATGATTGGAACTGAATCGGGACCAAAAAAAAAAAAAAAAGCAATCGGATCGGGAAATATCGGGATCGGCTGATACTCAAACTAAAACGATCGGGATCGGATCGGGAGCAAAAAAACATGATCGGAACAACCCTAATTGCTTTTAAAAAACCATACATTGTAAGCCGTTACTCACAATGTTACTTATTACTTGAGTATGCTTTTACTTTTTTACTTGTGCTTGAGCATATTTTTTGAATGACTACTTTTACTTTTTTAACATTATTTTTGAAGTTAGGCTACTCTTACTGAAGTATTTTTTTGGGCTACGCTATCCACCTTTGGTTATAATAAATAATTTTTTTTACCTCAGCCAGTAGTTGAAACCTACGGAAAGCGGAGGTTATGTATTCAGTTCCATATGTCTGCACGTATGATTTTGTTCAAGATAACTCAAGAATGAATAAAGGGATTATAACCAAAGTTGCTCAATTCTGGGTTTCTTCATTTCGTTCATTTTTGTCAATGATAATAACCTTGGTTCGTTGTCGCTACAGAAAAAGTTTTACTCAAGTCTTTGGCTCCTTTATTGTAAAATATGCCAACTTACATCAGAAGGTGAGATGCAATCCACCAAATCTGGACATTTGATGCACATGTGCAACCCACTGACAGTATATAATACTCAAATCTTTCTTAAATGAAATTTGAGGTGCCAAGTTTTGCCACGATTTTCGAAACTGTTGGAGTTCCCCAAAATTTGGGTTTACCCCATCTATTCCTAGCACCCCCTCATCCCCATCGTTCCCCCTCAGCACTGCAACACAAACAATTGAATGACCCACTTAATGTGTCCCAAACCATAGCACAGTCATCAGTTAAGACCTATTAAAGGGTGAAGACGACACATGCGTGGCCTAGTTAAAAGGCTTAAACGAGAACAATATTGTGCTTAACAATGACTGGCTTGTGTTTAGGCTTAAATTCCGCATCTGTCGTTTTATATCCATCATCATCCTCAGCAGCAGCATCATCATCATCATCATCATCTGCGCGTCCTTTCCCAGGGAGCTGCTCCAAACAATGCCATGTTGTTCGGAGGTCCGGCATGCCATTCCCAAAAGACCAACAGTGTGTGGCTTTGTGTGTGTGTGCGATGGATGTGAGGATCACGAAAATGGAGGAAGGTGTACTCACCCAAAGCTCTGAGAAGTTCGTCGAAATTCTCGCTGCTCTTCATTTTCCAGATGCCGGCAAAGTTGGCCATGTCTGCTGACTGAGGTGGAGCTAATACCACAGAGAACCTGTTCCACTTAGACTCCTTTCCTCACTCTCTCTCTTCCTCTGTCACTCTTTCTCACCCTCCTCTTCCTCCTCCTCCTCTGCAGGGGCTCGCCTCCACCAAAATGTTCATCTCGCGGAAAAAAGGAACCTTCATTTCAATGTCAAAAGATCGAGGACAGAAACGCAGACAATGTTAGTTCTTGTGCATACATTTCGGGAGAAGGTGCTAAAAGTTTTGCGACAAACTGAAAAATATACACCAAACTTCCACTTTTTGATACTTAGTTGCCGACATTTCCCCTTCATTTTGGGAGACTGAATGCTCAATCGGATTCAGGTCGGGTGATTGACCTTACTATTCTACATTTCTCTTTTCTGCTTTAAAAAGTTTGGTCTCTACACAATATTATTCAGGTCATTGTTCATCAACTGATGAGTTCTGAGGGTTTTGGCTGAATGTGAGCAGATAATTGAGTGCAGACACACAACATACAGTCTTGGGAATTCATACGTTTGATTTTGTCAGTAGTCACAGCATCGATAAGTTCAAATGTTTGGCACCAAACATCTGAGCAGCCTATTGTGACATTACTTTGGGTTCTTTATAGGGAACTTTGGACTTAAAGACTCTTAGGCTCTAACAATAAGCCACAAGTGTTCTTTTTTTACTAAAATATGTGATTAGAAACATAACATATTGCCATTGATTTAAAACTCTAACTAAAACTATGGAGAGCGCCATGTTTAATGGACGCCCGGAGTGATGACGCACAGTGGTATGAAAAAGTACCTGAACCTTTTGGAATTTCTCACATTTCTGCAGAAAATCACCATCAAATGTGATCTGATCTTTGTCAAAATCACACAGATGAAAAAAGTGTCTGCTTCAACTAAAACTACTCAAACATTGATAGGTTTTCATATTTTAATGAGTATACTGTAGTATGCAAACAATGACAGAAGGGGGAAAAATAAGTAAGTGAACCATCACATTTAATATTTTATGCCCCACCCCCCGCCCTTGGCAGCAATAACTTCAACCAGACGCTTCCTGTAGCTGCAGATCAGTCTGGCACATCGATCAGGACTAATCTTCTCTACAGAACTGCGGTAGTTTAGATAGATTCCTGGGATGTCTGGTATGAATCGTTTTCTTTTGGTCATGTCACAGCATCTCAATGGGGTTCAAGTCGGGACTTTGACTTGGCCACTCCAGAACATGTATTTTGTTCTTCTGAACCCATTCTGATGTTGATTTACATCTGTGATTCGGATCATTGTCTTGTTGCAGCATCTTTTTAGCTTTAACTACCTGACAGATGACCTCAGGCTTTCCTGCAAAACATCCTGATAAACTTTTGAATTCATTCTTCCATTAATGATTGCAAGTTGTCCAGGCCCTTAGGCAGCAAAACAGCCCCAAATCATGATGCTCCCTCCACCATGCTTCATTGTGGGGACGAGGTGTTGATGTTGGTGAGCTGTTCCATTTTTCCTCCACACATGACGTTGCGTGTCACTCCCAAACAATTCAACTTTGGTTTCATCAGTCCACAAAATATTTTGCTAAAACATCTGTGGAGTGTCCAAGTGCCTTTTTGCGAACATTAAACGAGCAACAATTTTTTTTTTTAGACAGCAGTGGCTTCCTCTGTGGAGTCCTCCCATAAACACCATTCTTGGTCATAGTTTTACATATAGTTGATGTGTGCACAGAGATATTGGACTGTGCCAGTGATTTCTGTAGGTCTTTAGCAGACACGCGAGGGTTCTTTTCACCTGTCTGAGTATTCTGCGCTGAACTCTTGGCATCATCTATGGTGGACGGCCACTTCTTGAGAGAGAAGCAACAGTGCCAAACTCTCTCCATTTGTAGACAACTTCTCTGACTGTCGATTGATGAACATCTAGACTCTTAGAGATGGTTTTGTATCCTTTCCCAGCTTTATACAAATCAACAATCTTTGATCGCAGACAATCGCACATCAGACAATGCTTCTAATCAAGACATTTCTTACCAGGTGTGTGTTTTATAGTGGGCAGGGCAGCTTTAAACCACTCATCAGTGATTGGGCAGACACCTGACTTAAAATGTTTGGTAAACATTGGTTTCAATTACTCTTTAAGTCTCCTTAGGCAGCGGGTTCACTTACTTATTTTTCCCCCTTCTGTCATTGTTTGCATACTATCCTCATTAGGATATGAAAACCTATAATTGTTTGGGTAGTTTTTGTTAAAGCAGACACTGTATTTTCATCTGTGTGATTTTGACAAAGATCAGATCACATTTTATGGTGATTTTATGGAGGAATGTGAGAAATTCCAAAAAGTGAGATAATTTGCCTGACAAATGACATCTGTCATAAGCATTTATCAATGCTCATGACAGTGTCATGTCATAATTATGAATGTCTTATGACACCGCTGTCAAATAAAGTGTTACCGGTTAAAATATTTGAATGGAAATATCCCATAATAAAGTAAGGACAGCTGCGGCTTATAGTCCGGTGCGGCTTATCTATGAACAACAGCCATTTTCGGCTCAAATTTGGTAGGTGGCGGCTTATAGTCAGGTGCGCCCTATATACCCTACCCACCGACGTCACAAAACCACGTGCTCGCTGTGTGGTTCCGCCCACTTGTCCGTCATTTTGTCTCTGTATTAGCATTGTTTTCAATTGATCGAGGAATTTAAAATGCATTTCATGGAAGACCCGGTGCTTTCTGATGCCGTAAACTCACTGGATGTGTTGCATAAAAGGCGTTATGTGGAAAAGCTTCGTTCTATACAGTCGCCAGATCCATATTTGATGCCCAAATCGATGTTTTTCGACCCACTGTCTTCGCCCTGTCTGCCTGACATCTGCTATGCTGATATTTACAATTATCTTGTCCACACAAAATCAGCCTATTCTCACGAAAATTTGAAAAACTTCAAGAGCTTGGAGGCTTATAAATACTTCGTTGCTGGTTGGGTGAAACAGGTCCTCGTCCACGAAAATTTGGCAGGAATCTATCTTGTGCTTGGAAAGGTGAGTTACGAAATTTTCAATTCAAAATCTTTTGTTATTGCTAACATCCACTGTCAAGTCTAATGTATTTCATGTCATTTGTCAATGGAGTTAAGGCTTTTAATGTTTATATGGTTTAGCGATAGCACTCTCACTACATACATACGTGTATGTTGTCGGCGATTAGCCTAGCAATGATCTTAATTGTGGTTATTTGTCAGCCCCGTAGACGAGGCCAGTTTCTTTCACTTGGTACCAGCTAAATATTATTCAAAAAATAACGATGGTGGAAGAAAGGGAAGTCACAAACATCTTGAATTTGAAACTATTTCGTACTACGTCGTATGTTGTCGGCGATTAGCCTCGCAATGATCTTAATTGTGGTTATTTGTCAGCCCCGTAGACGAGTCCAGTTTCTTTCACTTGGTACCAGCTAAATATTATTCAAAAAATAACGATGGATGAAGAAAGGGAAGTCACAAACATCTTGAATTTGAAACTATGTCGTACTACGTCGTATGTTGTCGGCGATTAGCCTCGCAATGATCTTAATTGTGATTATTTGTCAGCCCAAAACCCTCTAAGTATATCTTAAATGCATCTTACCGGATATAAAATGACTACTACATAGTCTGTGGTGATTTTTTGGTGCCCAGTTTTCACGTCGAATTGCAGCCGTTCATTTCGCTCTTCTCTTTGGATCCCTCGGAATACGGTAAAACTTCAAGTCTCTCCTTCCATCTTCTCTGTTAGTGCAACCAACAGCCACACACGCCTTCACCATTTTGATTATTAATGTTAAGGAGCAGAAAAACACGCCGTAAATAGGAGAAATGTACGTAGCCGTAACAGGTTAACACTATGTTTTGACGGACAAGTGGGCGGTACCATTCAGGAGAGCGGAGTTGTGACGTCACGTGGGTAGGGTCTATAGTCCGAAAAAAAAACCGGTACTATTTGTGTTTTTATTGACTCTTTTGTTGCCCTTTCACTGCCTCAAAATATGTTTTGCATGTGTTTCCCTCTCACACTTTTAAGCATAGTGTTTTCTTGTGATAGCTTTAAAGCAGATTGTTGATGTGTTGATCACATTAGTCACGTAGCATATTTGAACCACGCTTATTTGACGTTTAAGTATTTTCTTAAGGCATCTTAACTATGTTCTGTCTGTACACATCTAAACAAAACAGGCTGAAAGTGCACGGTAGTACTTTGGGTTTCAAATTCACCTCTTGTAGAACGTTTCGCCGGTGTAGCACATTTTGGCAGAACACCGTTTTCGGTTTTTTTCCTACTCTGTCCTGTTCATTTTCCGTTTGCTGCACGTTTTGAGAAATATCGACAGTGCTGTCATGCTCATTAATCTTCCTCTCGGGTTTAAACTGAAAGAGTTGAACAGATGTCATGTCGCTAGAGTCATACTCTGGAAGCCGGGCAGCATAACCATGTGACGTCACTGCCCTGTAATGTCAACAACAATGATGACCTACTAGTTAAACTAATTTTACAAATTGTATAAAAATGAAAACATAAAGAGGGTTTTCAATATCAAATTATTTCAACTCATAATAATGTTTATCTTTTAAGAACTACCAGTCTTTCTATCCGTGGATCCCTTTGAAAAGTGGAAGGGACATTTACATGTGTTGTAAATTCTCCATGGTTCATCTGATTTAGGTGTTAATGTAAAAATTTGAGCACTTCTTTGTTTATGTATTGGAAATAAAAGCGCCTGTGTATTATAATGCAAATTCCGAAGGCGCAATAACACACGAACACTTTTGAAAACTAAAGCCTCAGTTTAACATCCCCTTTTCACAACAATAAAATAAATTGCACACAAGTTTCCAACAGCGCTCTGCATGGCGGCAGCTCAACAGCAACAACAAACAATAATATGGCTACAATGCAAGCACGTCTTACCTATCTGAAGACATCAAAAGATAATAACCTTCATTTTTTACAACATTTTTTTTCAACAGTTTTATTTTTTCGTTCCAATGGTGCCTTCTTCAAAAAAACGTTTTCAACATATATATGTATTTATTCTGTTTATAACATATATTTTAATATCCACTGTGGTGATTTTCAGAGCCAAAAACATACATAGAAGTGTGCCCCCCCCCCCCCCCCCCCCCCCCCCCCCCCAGTTGTTATCATAAAATAGCTCAGCTTTCTTTGTCTGTGTTAAGCATGAGCAAAGTTATGGAAACATTTTAGTTTTGGTATCATAACCTATGTCACAACTAGATTTAAAAAAAAAAAAAATGTTTGTTAAAATGAACACTTCAATTACCTCAACTTTTCCTGATAACCATGCATAAAAAATTCATTGTATTCATTTTGTTCCTGACCTTTCTTTTTTTTTAGCATGTTTACGCATTTTTAACACTTAATTGAGTAAACGTATCAAATCAGTACTTTCACTTTTGCCACTGTATTGTTACACGCAGAGGCATTTGTTGTTCAAACGTAATGTATTTTTATAACAAACATTGCAGAACGTTGAGTAAACAATTTCCCTCCTTTGCCATTGAGGGCGACAGCGAGCAAACGAATGTAAGCGTCAAGCACAGACAAACGACGAAGAAGAAGAAGCGGAAGTTACGCTGGTCTAATATTGTCATGGCGCCTCGCATGTAATTTAACTCAAACTCTTGCAAATTCATTCAAGACATTTGTGAGGATTATTAAGGTACGTAAATCCTTATACAACTCCACATTCCAAGTGAAATATTAGGCAGTTTACCGCGTGTGTAAATGACGTCATTGACGAACCTTTGAACCATCTTGCGTCCACATCGTTTTTGATGCAAGCAATAATTAGTGATAAACTGAAACATTTCTTGCCTTTAAAGTTAGGCATCATAGTTATTTATTTAATATTTCACGTGCATTTGTTTGTGTTTAGGTTGCTGACTTAACACCGGCCTTCATAAAGACGAATCCAAAATGAGCACCCAAGTAAGTAGCCATTGTACCCAACATTTTATTGTTTCCCCGAATAAAACAAGTACTAATAATAACAAATTACACGTTTTCGTTTCAGTACAGCATCCTTTTTAAACAGGAGCATGGTGAGTAACAAGGCACTTTGTCAATGCGAGATTGTTGCTGATCTTTAATTCACTTCCAAAACATCGAAATGAATTTCAACCAAGATGGTTGGCTTTGAGTTGGCATCATGTTTCATTAGCATTGACGGTGACCACTCACCGCTGCCAGCCCCCCTGGTCAAATTGGGTTGGACGTTAATCACTGTCAATGTCAACCAATCTTATCCTCCTGAATTTACATTGAAAAAATACAGTGAAGAAAATAAGTATTTGAACACCCTGCTATTTCTCCCACTTAGAAATCATGGAGGGGTCTGAAATTTTCATCATAGGTTCATGTCCACTGTGAGAGAGATAATCTAAAAAGCAAAATCCAGGATTCCCAATGTATGATTTTTTAAAAAACGATTTATTTGTGTGATACAGCTGCAAATAAGTATTTGACCGCCTGAGAAAACGAATGTTAATATTTTGTACAGTAGCCTTTGTTTGCAATTACAGAGGTCAAACATTTCCTGTAGTTTGTCACCAGGTTTGCGCACAGTGCAGGAGGGATCTTGGCCCACCCATCAGTCAGGCTTCTGGGCTGTCACTGAGAAACAATGAGTTTGAGCTCCCTCCAAAGGCTTTCTATTGGGTTTAGGTCTGGGGACCGCCTAGGCCATGCTAGAACCTTGTTGTGCTTCTTACGGAGCCACTCCTTGGTTTTCCTGGCTGTGTGCTTGAGCAAGTTTTGTGGTCAGATGAGAGTAAAATAGATCTTTTTGGTCTTAATTCCACTAACCGTGTTTGGAGGAAGAAAAATGATGAGTACTATCTCAAGAACACCATCTCTACTGTGAAGCATGGGGGACGAGTGCATTGTGAGGTTTTGGGGAACAACATCTTTCCTTCAGTAAGAACATTGAATATGGACCATTCCTGGGTCTTCCAACATGCATCATCCAATGGTCATAAGCAAATTTATGACGAGCCTTGACATGTGGTGGTTTAAGCAGTGGAAGCTTCTGTGTCATGTATGATTTCAAACCATGACGTCTCCTGTATTACCAACAGTAACCTTGGAAACGGTGATCCCAGCTTTTTTTAGGTCATTGACCAGCTCATGTCGTGTAGTTCTGGGCTGATTCCTAACCTTTCCTAGGATCATTGAGACCCCACAAGGTGATATCTTACATTGGGCTCCACTCCAATTGAGATTGACCGTCATGTTTAGCTTCTTCCATTTCCTAATGATTGCTCCAACAGTAGACACTTTTTCACCAAGCTGCTTGGCCATTTCTCGGTATCCCTTTCCAGCCTTGTGGAGATGAACAATTTTGTCTCTGGTGTCTTTGGACTGCTCTTTGGTCTTGACCATATTACATGTTCGAGTCTTACTGATTGTATGGGGTGGACAGGTGTCTTCATGCTGCCATTGACCTCAAACAAGTGCATCTGATTCAGGATACTACCGTAATTTCTGGACTATAAGGCACAACTGACTATAAGCCACCACCCACCAAATTTGACATGAAAACGGCATTTGTTCATAGATAAGCCGCACTGGACTATAAACCGCAGTTGTCCTCATTGTATTATGGGATATTTACACCAAAAGATATTAACTGGTAACACTTCATTTGACAATGGCATGATAAGACTGTCATGAAACCAAATGAACCACCATTAAGCTTTGAACCAATTGGGTGCAAAGCCTTATTGTTTCTAAAAGCTTCATTTGGCCATCACTGCTCCCTTGGGGGAGACAGTCAACCTCTGCTGCCACCTGCTTTCAACACTGTTGTCATCCAACCTTCCTCCTAGCATGCATTGCGGCGCTACAGATGTAAATAACAATCATGTTCTGTGCTAATTAATTCTTCAGTTACTGTTCCAGTTGTTTCATTAATTGCTAGTTATTAGAGCTGAAACGAATACTCGAGCAACCCGAGTTTAAAAACTGATCCAAGTAATTTTATTCACCTCGAGTAATCGTTTATTTTGACAGCTCTAAGCATAACGTTTTGCTCGGACTACTTTTAATGCGGGACAACGCGCTGATGTCACGTGCGTAGAGGAAGAAGCAAAAAAAAAAAAAAAAACTTACTGCAACCGACAGCCGCTACAAACGATGCCGGCGTTGCTAAATACTAGCCCGCGCGATGCTACGTTGGTAGGTAGCGTCTGATGAGTCTCATAGAGATCACATGTATGTTGAACTAGATGTGAAATGACAGACTCGGCCGCGTCTGGGCAGCGTTAGTGAACAGTCGCCATCTTAAAGCAGTAGAGCGCTAAGCGCCAATAAAGAGCGCTAAGCGCTAATAAATAAAGATTAACGTTACTTATGACCACTGTCGATGCGTGGCTAACGTGTCTTACATACAGGCTTTAACATAACATAGCATTGTGGAGTGATGAGGGTGTCAAATAAAAACTCAATAATGCTAACTATCAATTTTAGCTCAGTAGTCATTGCTGGATAAAACACCAAGTAGCACTGGTCCCTAATACAGCCTGTATCATACATTTATTTTGAACACTGCAAAAACTCAAAATCCTATCAGGACTTACAGTTTAGACTAACTTAAAACTTAACTAGAACTTAAAAATGGCTTGACACAAATAGAAATTCAATTGAAACACGTGGGAAAAAATCCTAACTTTTAAGTGATGTGTGTTATCAAGCGTAACGGCATTTTTAGGTATATATATATATATATATATATATAGATTTTTTTTTTAATAAGATCTAAAAGTTTTTTGAGTGAAAGCAGTGAATTGGTCTTTTTTTATTCTAGATACATCTGAGATGCAATTGTTAGATGTTTTCAACAATCTACATCGAAAATTAAGACATTGATTGAATGAAAATGGTTCAAGATTAAATGAAATGTCTTGTTTTCTCATGTATATTTTTAATTGTTCTTCACCTAAAAATATATTAGTTTTATCCGATTACTCGATTAATTGATAGAATTTCCAGTCGATTACTCGATTACTAAAATATTCGATAGCTGCAGCCCTACTAGTTATGGTATTTGGTAACATTTTCTTGGATAGTGGTGCCATAATACTGTCATATGGCAGTCATAATTATTACATGACAATGTCATAAGCATTAATGAATGCTTATAATAGAGGTCGGTTAGTGTCATCCAGCAATTTATCTCACTTTTGAATGGCCGCAAAAGATCTGAGCTGGACATAAATGGAGTTAGTGAAATAATATGCCACATGACACATATTGACATCTGTCATACGCATTCAGTAATGCCCATGACAGTGTCATGTCATAATTATGATGTTCTTATGACAGTCTTATGATGCCGCTGTCAAATAAAGTGTTACCTATTAATTCAAATAAATCAACAAATAAGACGCACTGGACTATAAGCCGCAGGATTCAAAATGAGGGAAAAAAGTAACGGTTTATAGTCCGAAAATTAGGGTACATGGAGTGGAGGTGGACTTTTAATAGGCGGACTAACAGGTTTTTTAAGGTCTGAATTCTAGCTGATAGACAGGTGTTCAAATACTTATTTGCAGCTGGATCACACAAATGAATTGTTAAAAAAAAATCAAGCATTGGGATTTCTGGATTTTTCTTTTCAGATTATCTCTCTCACAGTGGACCAGCACCTACTCTGAAAATCTTAGCTTCCTCCATGATTTCTCAGTGGGAGAACATGTAAAATAGCAGGATGTTCAAATATTTATTTTCTTCAGTTTATACTTAAATATACCTCCAATGCTTTGTGTATATTTTCTCATATATAAATTCAGGCATCAAGGGGTTAACTCATTCACTGCCACTGACACAACAAATCCATTTCAACTGCGATGGGTGGCATTGAGTAATCATGTTTCACTACCATTGATTGACCAATTTGCTGGATTTACTGATCGATGGCTGCCAACCTTACAAGTCAAAATGAATTGGACCTTTACTCCATTAAAAAGCAGCCATTGAGTTAATGCATCACATTTTTATAGTGAAGGATTTTTAATAAAAGTACTAGAATTGTTTATGTGTGTGTTATTACTATCTCTTATTGTTCACTCTCCTAGTTTAAATGGATTGTACATCTAATAGCGATACTCAAGTCACACCAAATGGATAAAAAGAGCATGAAATTAGACGTTTGTCATCATCAATGGCAGTGAAAAAAAATTAATGACTGGTATTTTTTACACGCAGCACACGATGATGCAATTTGGACGGCGGCGTGGGGGAAAAGTGATGCGGACGGTTCGGAAACGATTGTCACCGGCTCGCTTGATGATATGGTCAAAGTGTGGAAATGGTACGTGTGACAATTTATAACCTTACTTAATAGTAGTCAGAAGCAAACATAATGTTCTATGTATATTTTCTTTTACTTGATGTTTTGATCAAAAGAGCGCTGTCGCTGTCTTTTTGTAAAATTGCCTACTAAGCAATCCAGCTTATGCCAATTTCTGTACCAGCAAAACCATTACCAAAACACAACAAATCCAACAAGGTTCTGATGAATTTGTTGAGTAACAGCACAGTTTTTTGCTGAAATGTAAGGATATTTAATATATTTACTAATATGTGTGACTAGTGGTTTTGACTTACAAGACTGCTGTATGTTAAGGCATCGTATCATTAAGCCTTTCACGCACAAATTATTATTATTATTATTATTATTTTTTTAATCCTTCACAAGGCACCTATTTATAACATTGGCTGCCATTGACGGCGTTCCTAGTCAAAATGGATTGAACGTCTAACACGGTCGATGGCACTGAAACACGAGCATTTGCAAACCGTTTTCCCGGTTTAAATGAATTGGCATGCAATGAGTTCAGTACAATGGGAAAAAATTGGGCCTGGGGCTGTCAGCGGTGTGTATTTCTGTTTTCATTCATTTTTAATTTAATTAACTTCGTTTTCATTAACAAATAACTATATTCATAAATGTAAAAAATATATCAAAAACAATCAACAATGATTAATAATTTAAAACACAGATCATAATTGCTTACGCTTAAGTTTGTTTAAATGACCAAAAATAATCAATTGGCTTATAAAGGGTTACAGGTCTTGTGACAAAACCAATAATTCACTTGCTCTATAAAGGGTTAAAGATAAAAGTATCAACTAGTAACAATTGTCCACTGTGGGTGAAGACTGTCTCTTACAGGTTATTGATTAAAAAAAATATATATATTGTAAGGAATTGTGTTGCCTGTGTTCTGTATGGCTTAAGTGTTGATATTTTCAGTTGTCTTGCATGCATTACTCTTGTACGGTTGTCAGGAAGAGCCAATTGAGTGAAGATGGGGACATCGTATGGCGGATTGGTGGTAGTGCGATGGCTAATGGAATCCAGCAATGTAGCTAGTCAGTGCAAATTGGGCGCCATAGGCTCGCTAAAATGTGCATTGCGGGACAGGTCTATTTATGGCGATAAGGACAATAGACGTGAAATGTCAATCGAAAGTTTTTTATATATTGTTTTGGTGATATACGTATATTGTACAGCACTAATTCTAACCATTAGAGCACTGTACTGCCTGTGAAAAATCTGATTATTTTATAGTGTGTACTAAAGAGCCAACATGAGCTAACTGTCAAGTGACCCATGTAGGTCAGATGAGAAACTGGAGCTGCAGTGGACACTGGAGGGCCATCAGCTGGGTGTCGTGTCAGTGGACATCAGCCACAACGCCGCCATCGCCGTCTCCAGTTCGCTAGACGCGCACATTCGCCTCTGGGACCTGGAGTCCGGGAAACAGATCAAGTCTTTGGATGCCGGACCAGGTAAGACCACCAAAACCTACCTTTGCATTTTATCTATCACTTGTGTGTCTGCTTTATTTCAATATTAATCGCAAGTCTTAAAGTTCAAAATCCGCAACTAGTGTGTAGTAGTGGTGTGCGATATGGGGTAAAAGATCCTTTATCGCGATATGGGCTATTTTATATGACGATAGTGATATGCCAGGATGTAATGTATTTTTTAATTATTTGACGAAAAAAAAATTCAACATACTATGACAGCTTCCCCCCTACTTATTTTCGTTTGCCTCAGATTAAAAAAATGAAAGCTTGTAGACAATTTTATTTAAATACAGTATTATCTAAAGCAAGTGAAATACCATCACGCACTTATGAGGAAGAGCGCAGCCGAGAGAGAGGTGGCAGCCTGCACGCACATTTGTTGCTTGTGAAGCATCCACAGAGGCAACACTTAATATATATATATATATACCACCTTTGGTAGTGTTTATTGTGCGTTTTCATTTGTGGTCAAATACTTGGGGCGAGTTTGTGATTGGTTTTGATGATGTGTGGACGCTAATGCTAATCGTTTGTGTGGACTCTTAATGCTGTAGTTGAATTGCTGTTGATGAAACTGATTTAATTTCATTTTTAGTTTAGTTTCATTCTGCAAGTGTTGATGTCATGAGCATCTGAATAAAGTCAGTCGTCATTTCAAAGCTTAGCTCACTGTCTAGCTTGGACTTAGCTCCAACATCTTGGCGAGAACGGTACAATGACGTATAATGTTTTTGATAGTTATTTTGATATTTGGGGGGTATCAAGAGGTATTTAAAGGGTTAATTCCGTTTTACATGGAAATTTGGGTTATGCCGCTTGCGTAGGAATGGGACTCGTTTGTAACCCAGGGATTACCTCTACCTCTACACATACACATTCTTGTTTGAAGACACCTAGACATCACTTTAAGCAGAGCTGATGTGCTAAACTGTGACCAGCGAGTGCACAAGGGCTGCAGGCTTGTAATTGTAACTTTCTGCCAAACATATCACGATATTGTTAATATAATATTCTCGTGACGATGTCATTTTAAATCGTTTAGACAATATATATTGTAATATTTTACGTCACTACTAATGTATCGCGCTTCCCCTCCAGTGGACGCCTGGACGGTGGCGTTCTCGCCCGATTCAAAGTACATCGCCACAGGAAGCCACCTTGGCAAGGTCAACATCTTCGGCGTGGAAAGCGGCAAGAAGGAATACTCTTTGGACACTAGGGGGAAATTTATTCTGAGCATCGCTTATGTAAGAGGTTTTATTGACTCATCAGCTGCCATTGACAGCGATAAGACGTCCAATATAATTGTTGATAAGTTTTGACACTCCACAGAGCCCAGATGGTAAATATTTGGCCAGCGGTGCGATTGACGGCATCATTAACATTTTTGACATTGCTACCGGGAAACTCCTCCATACGTTGGAAGGTGAGTCACTTCACTGGGACTAAAATGAAGTCAAAAATTGTCCAATCGAAACCTGCTCTTGATCCGCCTCTAGGACACGCCATGCCCATCCGTTCACTGACCTTTTCTCCCGACTCCCAACTGCTGGTAACGGCATCTGACGACGGCTACATCAAGATTTATGACGTGTAAGTCCTTTTTTCATCAATCCCCTGCTATGTACATGGAAGAAAGCCATTTCAGAATGCTGTACATCACAAATTTTACATAATACATAAAATTTAGATTTGTTTATTTGAGTTGGATTATGGCAGGAATAAGGAAAACATTGACTATTGTGGCTATTGACGGCGCTAGACGTCTAATCCATTTTGACTGGGAGGGGCGAATGGCCTCCCAGTCAATGCCACTGAAAGATGAGCATTCAAATCCGGTCCTCCATTTTTTTTTTTTTTTTTAAATGAACCCAAAAGATTTCAAACGTTAAACTTTCCCGATGGGATTTTTTTTTCTTACCGCACATGTTGTAGTTCTCAAAAAAATATTTTAAACGTTAAAAACTTTTCTTTCCAAACTACTAAATTCTTTTTTTTTTTTTTTTTTTTTACAAAATATTAAAATGCCACATTTTGCTTTACAAAAAGAAAATCACAAGATTGAAGGAAATTGATAAATTAGTTTTCTGTAGAAGAGATCTACAGAATTACATCAGGTCTCTTAACTCTTTAATTTTTCACTTCTCCATACCTTTCAATGCTGAAACAGTTTGAATGTGAGCCAAATGTGAGCTTTCACTATACAGATTTTATGTCTGAATTCACTCACAAAGGTAAGTGTAATAATGGCATCTAGTGCCTGCAAAAATAGTTACCAGGCAGTCGTAAGCATTATTTTGGGATCGCAAAATTATGAAGATGCCCAACAAGTACACTTATATGCTCACACCAATGACCACGAATGTCCGCGACCAAATGCTAGCACGCTAATGTGCCTAACTGACAGATCACGGAGTTCCCCAAACTTAGAAAATGGGTCCAGCTTATTGATCAGTGCACCTTTGGCAGGTCTGTATCATTTTTTTGGAAATTACAAAAAAAAAAGCCAGCATGAATTTTGTTTTTCCAGGCAACACGCGAACCTGGCCGGTACGCTGAGCGGACATGGATCATGGGTTCTCAATGTGGCTTTCTCCCCAGATAACACACATTTTGTTTCCAGGTAATGTTTTCATTTTCTTATTTCAAGTGGGGTGAAGAGAACCCCTGACAAGACACACATTGAAGAAGAGATGAAATCTGAATTAATGCTTTTTCGAGTGGTTTTATTTAAAAAAAAGAAAAAAGGCCAATCCTTTTAATTGGAGAAAACAATCAAGTTCATACATGTATGTAATACACCAGCCTATCATATAGGTAGGTGTTACATACAGTGTATAATGAAAATACAGTGGACATTCATGGTACGAGCACAATCCATCCCACGGCCTAGCTTGTAACCTGAATATGCTTGTATCATGAATGTATTTTCCAGTTATTGTGAGCAACACTTCCCATGACCCCCATTTTACCTGTAAATAATATTTCAAAGCATTATTTTTAAGGCTAATTAATATGGAAAAGAAATTAAAAGTAAAATAACGATGGTATTTACTGTATATACAAGTACTTACCATGAAAGCTGCAATCTAGCAACGTAATGAAAGTGCAAGTCAACCAAGCAGGAGGAAAGAGAGAACTCAAGTTTGCACTAAAATGTCACTGTCATTGCACTGCTAATGCCACAACAATGTCTCAAGCATTTCACGAGGTAATATGTTCAGAGACGTCTGTCTCAAGCTGGGTACTGCAAATGCAATATTTGCAGTTACATTATAGCATTTTTGCACTATTACATCAACATCTACGCACAATCATATCAAGTCAGCCATCTGCCTTTTAGTCTGAGCACTGTTAATTGTCATATACACACTTTAACATCACCACTTGCTGGTAGTCACTTTATTACCAATCTGTGAACACAGCAGCCTATGTTTATATTAGCCTTATTGTACTTTTGCTTTTGTTTCATGTGGTGCGCATTACGGCGAAGCTTTAAATCTCGTACTCTGTACAATGAGAATAAAGTCTTTGTATTCTATTCTATTACAAAGTTTTTGCTGTAAGTAAACTTGGGGACATGGTTAATATTCACTTGTAAACACAAATGATTCGGCTGCACTTCGATTCAAAATTCTATCACCTGAGACAATGACAATAAGGGGCAGGTTGGGGATTCTGTTGGTGCGAGATGCTTGTATGCCATCTAGAGTGACACCGACACTTGGAGAGACAAAGCGAGAGCTCACATGCCACCTGGTGGGATGCTGAGGCACTCATACAAGCCAACCAAGCGAGAGGCTTTTATGGATTTCGCTCATATTGAGACTCATTTTCTCTCATCACGACACTCATTTCATGAAAAGCTCATATCATGAGGGTCCACTGTACAAGACCGATGGAAATTCACAAGCATAAAGTCATCATTTATGTTTAAAGGGAACCACGGATAGAAAGACATGTAGTTCTTAAAAGATAAATGTTAGTAAGAGTTATAATAATTTGATATTTAAACCCCTCTTAATGTTTTTGTTTTAATAAATTTGTAAAATTAGTTTAACTAGTAAGTCGCCATTATTGTTGACGTCACATGGTTACGCTGCCGGATTTCCACAGTATTACTTTTTAACTACATAAACATGTTGTCTGTTCTGCCCTTCCAACCCAAGTGGAACATTGAGTGGGACAGCCCAGTCGATATTTCACAAAACGAGCAGTTAAAGCAAAATGAACAGGAAAGACGGGATGAAAAAAGAGTAGCATTCAGGTGTCAAGTTCATTAGTGACACTGAGTGTGACGTCAAAAAAACGTGTGCTGATCTTCACGGTAAACTATTGTGTGATCCAACCTATTCCAAAATTTTTTCCACATATGAACGACCAACTTACCTTTTAAGGAATAAAAATATTTAATGGAAGTTCCCTAATAAAATTTAGGAATGTGGAACTTTTTTGGTTTACTCCCTAATACTTACATGACGTAAACATCTTTACTGCATCAAACTCTAACTGTATCTAGTTCAAATGAACTACGACCGCCTGGTACACACTCAAGATGTGATGCAATACTGCCATCTTAGGATGCCAATTATGTCGGGACACTAAAAAATGTAACCCGTAAGATTAACACCACCTCAATTTTAGTTTGTCACTAGTAGTAACATTTCTTCATTAGCCTCCAGCTTAAATCGATTGGACATCTATCCTCGTTAATAGCAGCCACATTGTTTAACGGCCTTTTTCTGATCATTTCCCACCCTTCAGCTCGTCGGACAAAAGCGTCAAAGTTTGGGACGCTAGTTCCAGAGCATGCATCAACACCTTCTTTGACCACCAAGACCAGGTAAGACCTACAGCATATTTATATTTAGGACAGAGTAACGATTCAGTTGCGTGATTGCTTCTTTAACAGGTGTGGAGTGTCAAGTATAACAGCAACGGTTCCAAAATCATCTCGGCTGGTGACGACCGTGCCATTCATATTTACGACTGCCCGATGTGAGGTGACACATCTGGTACAAGGGAAGGGACTTTTTTTTATTTTTTTTTTTATAATTTTCTTCTAGCTCAAGATCAGTTCAATAAAGCTTTGCTTTTTTTTTTTTTTTTTAATTTAATTGGGTTGTAAATTAATTTTCAGCTACATTTCACTGATCAACCAATCCAATGCATTGATTGCATTCTTTATTAATTCCACTGAGCCACAAGTGTCCACTGTTTCACTAAAACATTCAACAGACAAAACACATTGGTTACAGTTGAAAACACCCCCCATCAATATTCATTAAGTGCAGTTTCATCCAGAACATAATTTCACTCTGCTAACATGTGCTGGTGCGCATTTTTGAAGTATTTTAAATGGAGTTTGTGGTGCCTATAACACACCACGTGTAGGTAGTTTGAATAGTGACAGGAAATGTAGCACAGTTTACTAGTGGGTAGCATGTATGCTTCAGTTCTCAGGTCCTAGATTTAAATCTGCATTATTAAAGACTCTAAAATGTCCATAGGTGTGGTTGGAAGTAGTTTCTCTCCATGTTCCCAAGACTGGCTGGCAACCAGTCCAAAATTTGTTGCTTCTCACCAAAAATCTCACTGGATTTTGGCGGTTGGTGTCCGGAAACATTCAACTGTAACGTTTCACTTAAACAATAGACCTATTTTTAATAGGAACCATATTAATTTTTGGCACATAAAATCTACATACGCTCCAATTGGAGGTTCTGCCTAACAAAAATAATAAACCCGCTCCCCACATATTACTCTAATAGTACAGCGGAACCTCCCAAGTCAGCCTCAAGAAATTCAATTTTGAGTCCAGACTTAAAACAGTTTTGGCCGGAAGACCAAACAAACACAGGAACCTTTCTGTAAACGAGTACAATTTGAGTATAAAATAACCAGTTTAAATTAGCTAATGCTAATTAAACTAGCTTGTACCTCAAATCTGAAAAGCCTGATGAATAGCTGTTTAAAACAAAACGAGACTCCGGTTCCTCTCAGTTGTCTTCAAACAAGTGGTTTTACTTTGTTTTAATATCAAAGTTTATAAAACATTGCGAGGTGACAGTGTTAGCTAGTTGACAAGCACCTTCCTGATCGTTCAGTCAAAAGGTAAGTACTTTTGACTTTTATTAGGCGAGTCATTTTTAAAATATCGTTATATGTATTATAGTAATTTGGGAGGGAGGAAATTTTGTCTTGTAGTGAACAGTCTTTTATTGCCAAACAATTCATGAAAGGGTGAGTACCGGTACCGTGGCTAGAATTGGAAAAATTAAAATCACTTTTTCATGTGTATTTTCCTCCAAAACCAAATCTGTAAGGCATTCTTCAAAGGTAATATAACCTTTACTTGATATTAACTCATTGACGTCAATAGATGTCCATTTAGACTGAGAGTGATCATGCCCAAAAGACCAAATTCTGTCCCACTTGGGAGGTCCCACCGAGAAAGCAAACATTTCTAACCATAAAGCACCGAAGCTTTAAGTACAGCAAGTCTTTCTGAATATTGTCATAGGTTTAACACGTTTTGGCAGTATTGTCGCAACCATAGTGTGCTCCTGCCATGAGGTAAAATGCGGCTTTAGGCTTTTTTGTCCCAGTCTACCAGTGTCTGGACTGAACCAGCTCGTCTCGTAGGCTGAGCCTCTTGAGGGTCTCGTAGCCCACCACAATGAGCACCGATGTGGGCGTGGAGGAGATGATGCGGGCCGACAGACCCTTGGTCATGGCGCCAACGCCCTCCTCCGCCAGTAGTTGCTTGAAGGTCTCCACCACCGACGAGCGGCCCTCCACCTGCGCCACAACCAACGATAACGATGGATAACTTATTTACAAGGTAATTACGGCAGTTTTCTGTAACATAGTTTTGGCCGCATGGGTATTTTGAACAATGATCTGCATTTTAAATTTATTTGACTATGTTAGATCTGTTAATATACATAGTTTTTATTGCCATGCTAAGACAGGATCACTTAATTTGCGCTAGCTTAGCCACTCTGGAGCCCTGAAACAAAGAACAAACTGCACGGAATTTGTTGAAATCAACTCCACCGACTAATCAAACCCCTGCTAACTTGAAGATTAAGCCTAATGTAAAAAATTAAGAACTTCCGCTTTAAGATAACACAGGTGCCAGATGGCATAACTGCTGCTTGCGTTACGGTCACGCATGCTTGTACGAGCACGAACATAAAGCAACGAACGTTTGGTCCATCAAATCAATTACAGAAACGTAAAAACAGCAAATCTTAAGTGGGTTAGAAAAGTGCTTTTGCCAAGTGGAGACTAGGCATGTGCCGGTAGGAGATTCTGACTATAACCTTAAGCAAAAATATCGCGGTATCACGGTATTGCATTTACAGCTCTAAAATGTGTTACTTTGAGATGTCTGGGTTAAAAAAAAAATCCATTGAACAGGATTTGTATTTTTCAAAACAGATTAGCAAATTGCAACTTAAGTATAATGTTAAGTTAAAATAACTAAAATATTCTTAATAAAATTTAAATATGTGCAGTCCTTTAAGTTAGCGTAAACCCATAGCTCAACATTTTTACCATCAGAACAAAAATAATAATGTGTGTATGACTTGTAGCATGTTAACATTATACACACCTTCTCAACACTGACAGTTACCAGAGAGAAAAACCACGTTTTACCACAGTGAGACACACTAAACGTGCTGGAGTTACCTCGTAGCTGGTGAAAAACGTTCATGACAGTGTTTACTAACCTTTAATTTTGTATAAATGCGAAATCATATGGGAGGTATCACCTTCTTGACAGCCACCCACCAAAAAGATGTTTTACCTCCTACTCTAAGCCACGGCTGTCCAACTTTTCTCCTAGTCGAAGTATTCCCTTACGAGCGATTCAGTTTTCTTTGATGGGGGAAAAAGTTCAGGAGTTTCACCTCCTCCAACCATCGTGTAGCACAGCTGACTCACTGACACTGAGTAAGAACTGGTGAGGGAGGGTTGAGCCTTACATAAAAAATAGCTAATACCATAGGGACGGTATGACGGAAATTTTTTGCCGTTTTGACACCTTGATTTTTCATAACACGGTACCTTGAAACAGTTAATCGGCATATGTCTAGTGGAGATTAGGCGGCGGCTCGGTGAAACGGCATGTTCACCGAGAGTGTTTGACCTGAACACATACTATTGAAGGGAAGAAAAAAGGCTTTTCGCATGCATGGAGTACAAAAATATTTTAAATTAACACTAAAAATTCCTAATAGTCTTGTGAAAGTCTTTAAGTCAATTTGGGAAAAAAAATTGTCACAAAGCAAAACCAGAAATTTAGGAGAGACGCCACGTCGCAAATAGGTTTTCATGTATACCATCAAGATAAATGCATACTGCAAACCAGTACCTTCAACAGTATTAAACGTGGCTTCGTACCTGCACCCTCGCCCGGACCACGTCCATGGGGTTGGTGATGGTGGAGGCGGTGGCGGCGGCCATCGGCCCGGCCAGTGCCTGCAAGATGAGGTGGGGGCACTCACTGGGTGCCATCAGAGACAGCTGCTCTAGAAACACAAAAACATACCAGCAAATGTAAACGCATGCCTTCATTTATTTGGTACAAAGTATTATGGTCTTACTAGAGCAATAATAAACTACACGGCGTGAGTCCGATTTAATCAATTTTGTGAGATTAATTTTGGGGGTTAAATTGTAGTCATAAGGAAACTAAATTAGAACAGAAATAGAGCTTTAATTACAACAGTAATAAAGTTTAGCAGTATAACAAATAATTTTCTGGGTAAAAAGATGACAAATGAGTCATCTTTTATCAATTCTGATTTATGTAAATGAAAGCTGGAGATGAGCAAAATTAATTGTAAAGGAGTTATTATGAAAGTCTGAATAAGGATATAAGGTAGCAGGCAACAACATTTCTATTCAACATTCTAACAATTGTAAATTCATAAACTCATTAGCTGCCATGGACGGTGATAGACGTTAAATTCCTTTGGACTGTGAGGTGCTGGCAGCACTTCATTTCCGTATCTCATATTGATCGGTGAAATTAAGAAATAAGATTTATGGGCTGTAGTGCTTCAACGATTAACTTGAGTAATTCGATTAGAAAAAAGCGACTCAAATTTTGCTGGTTTGAGGATTCGTTGAATTAGAGTGGCGTTGTAAAGGTTTTGAATGGATATGCTGCCCTCTAGTGGCAACAGTGATTATGACACATCTAACTTGGCTGAGTCCAGCTGCTCCCTGTTAAGACCAACATAAGGTAAGTTTTTGTATTAGTTAATGTTTATGTATTTGTTTAGTTCAGAATAACATCTAGCAGTTTTTTGTGGAAATATGTGTTTGAAGGAAGAAAAATGTTAGCATTTGCTATGCAAGTTAGTCAATTGTTCTTTTGTTGTACTTCGATCCTCATTTAAGGACATTAATGAGATTAATTACAGATTTTAAGGAAATGTCCATTTTTTAAATAGTTGGCTCATTACTTAACTGAAGAATTTTCAGCAAAAAACATAAAACAAAAATACATTAATTACATTGGTTACAAATATGTCCAAACGAACTGGACGTCTGCCACCGTCAATTGCAGTGAAACAATTCAGTAGAGCGGTTGACGTTTACCTGCATAAAAGTGATAAAAAGGCCACCAGAGTGCACTGTTTGGGATGTACGTGAGCAGAGATGCCACATAGCCCCTGTAGAAACCCCTGAATCCGTCGGCGGCAAAAATCTGCACGGAAATGTCCCTCGTCTGCCCGAAGGTCAGCCTGCGCTTGGTGGCGGCCAGCATCATTTTGGGTTTGGCCTTGAAGCGGCCGCTGTGCTCGCCCTGGCCCTGCATCATGAGGTGCTGAGACACCACGTCGATGGGCACGGTGATGGTCTGCGCCACCAGCGACGCTGCCCCGCCCGCCACCACAGACTTTAGCGTGTTGCTGGACGAGTAGCGCGACACGTAGCGCCGCGCCAGCTCGTAGGTGGTGATGTACGCCTGGCCCGACACCAGCGTGAAAGTGTTGACCATGAAGCCGCGGTACAGGCCCTGCACGCCTTCCGTGCGCAGGATCTTGCAGAAGGCATCCACCGTGCCTGAGTAGAGCGCCTTGCCTTTCTGCACCTGCAGTCGCGTGCGTATCAGGCTGGCCGGGTATACGGTGGCCCGCGTGCTTAGGGTCATCAGCACGCCCAGAGAGTAGAATTTCCTCTTGTCCAGGTCCTCCCACTCGATGATCTGGATGGCGCCTTTCTGCTGCATGTTGGTCCCGGGTGGGGGGGTTTCCGTGTCGCTAAAGCCTCGTGTCCGACATCATTGCAACTGGAAAACCGACAATTTGTGCATCAGTTCATCCAATTTTTAACTGAAAATTACAAAAGAAATGTCATTTTGTTTGTTGCTTTATAATACTGTAGCTACTGCCTAATAATAAAATGTAGAAAAAATTGTATTATTTAACGTTCATAAAAGAGCAGGAGTGGGAACCTCTTGGTACCTCACGATACGATTAGCGATACAACGATTATCGATACATTGTAGAATATCCTAGAATGATTTCCTGACCAAACAACTAGTTAAGAGAAAAACAAGCTTCTACCATGAATTGGAATTACTTTTCACTAGTAGACGTCCAATCCATTTGAACTGGGAGGGTGGCAGCGAATAAACATTCGTTCATTCGCTGCCATCCCTCCCACTTCAATAAATGCACAAGTTTACATTGAAATTTTAGACAGCTTTCTTACCCCTTCAACTGAAAATATGTTTGTCATTTTCCAAGATGACAATGCATCATGCCACAGAGCTAAAACTGTTAAACCATTCCTTGGAGAAACTCATCCAGTCAATGTCATGGCCTGCAAATAGCCCTGATCTCAACCCTATTGACAACCTGTAGTGGAAATTGAAAAAAAATTGTCCAGAGCAAGGCTCCGACCTGCAAGGATAATCTGGCAACTGCAATCAAAGAGATTTGTCACTAAATTGATGAAGAATACTCATCAAGTCCATGCCTGAGAGACTGTAAGTCAGACATGTCCAAAGTCCGGCCCGGGGGCCAAATGCGGCCCGTGGTCAAATTTCATCCGGCCCCCAGCCTCTGTCATAAAATCAATAACGCCTGGCCTGCACACAGACTTAATAAATTGGTCAGCAGTACTGCTACCAGCATATGAAGTATCTTACACACTAAATGCTGCTCCTCATTTACCCACGAAAAGGCAGCAGCACTCTAAGCAACATTCCCCCGTGTGACCCTTTACTCCCAATTTTCTAAAATGGCGACAATCAACAAAAAAAGAAAGTTGACTGCGATGGCTGGCGCTTCAAGGATAGGTGGAAAGTGGAGTATTTCTTCACTAAAATACGCAACAACTGTCTACAGTCGCTGTTTTTAAAGAGTTAAATGTGAGGCGATATTCCCGAACAAGACACGCTGACATGTATGACAAGATTACAGGGAAGATGCGTAGCGATTAGCGAGAAATTGAAGCAAGTTGAAGCTAGTTTAATTTCACAGCAGCAGTATTTCGCAAGAGCCCGAGAGTCGAAAGAGAACGCCACAAAGGCTAGATATACTGCCAAACGATTCCGTGGAATTGAGATTCCATGGAACTGAGATTGTTGAAATGTATTCATTTAAAAAAATAATAAAGCATATGTGACACACAGAATGGCTTGCTAAAATTTGCTTAAATATATTGTTCTACATAAAGGACGTCAGCCAAGGTCGGCCCCCCACATTTTTACCACACCAAATTTGGCCCTCTTTGCAAAAAGTTTGGACACCCCTGCTGTAAGCTGTCATAAAAGCTAGAGGTGGTGCTACTAGAGATGTGTTTTGATTGTTTATTTCTTTGTTTCTCATGATTCCATACTTTTTTCCTCAGAATGGAGTTATTTCTTATTTATATTTCCCTGCACTTGCTCTATAAAAGTAACATTTACTGACCACCACAATGTTTTCTATTAATTTCTTTTAGTGTTTCTGAATTCTAAAGAGTTGAACTTTTGAACTAATTATTTTTTTCAAGCTTTTTATCAGAGTTAGTTCTACATGATAAAATGGCTGAGTGAGTGCTCGTCCAAGACTGGCAATTGCATACTTTTTGCTAGGGGTTGTATTATAGTGGAGGATTTTGATAACAACTTGTTGATTCCTTTTTTTTAAGTTATTATTTTTTAAATGTTGACACCTTTTTAAAACGATATCTAGATTCTTGGCAGGAGCATATCGATAACCTTTGGGGATACAAAGTATCACGATATATCACCATTTCGATATTTTGTCACACCCCTATAAAAGAGCACAACGGACTTTTAGCTCACACCGTTGTTCACAAAGTGGTGAACACCCCCCCCCCCCCCACCATCCTTTTAACAGAGCTACTGTATGTGCGGATGCTCCCTTTACACCAAATCATGATACAGTGGTACCTCGACACAAGATTTTTATCAACATACGACATAAAATTTGACTCGCCATGTGTCCGACATATGACGAAATGCTTGAGACACAATTAGGCCCGTTGCGATAAATTTTAGTAGGCGATAGATTCTCATAAATTACTGCTGATATGCTATATTATTGTCAATTTTTTTAAAAACCAATTCAACCACCAATGTAGGACAATACATCCTGTTAAATAAGTGAATGCTCCCATGGCCATCTCAGTCCCCATACCTTGTTTTGTTGGCAAAAGGGGGTTGTACAAAGTATTAACACCAGGGGTGCTAATAATTGTGACACACATTATTTGATGTCAAATATTTTTTTCTTTATGTGGGAGTTTTTCCCCACTGAATGAATGCACTTGTATTGTCTCTTTTTTTCCCATTAAGGTCCCATATTATTTGAATAAAAAATTGAAGCTAAAAACACATCTTTTTCAGGGGTGCCAATAATTATGGAGGGCACTGTATATATGTACATTTTCCTCCTTATTTCATAGACTTTAGTTTGACCTAAAACACAAAGAAATTACATTTAAATATTTTCTGCATAACTAGGACATAAAATCAGAAAATTTGAATATTATTTCGCTTCTAATTTTAGCAAAACCAAACTTTTACCTTTTTAATCTTACTTTTTCATTTAGTTTGGACCCAAGCAACACAAATAAAATGATTGCAATCCAGGAACATTTTTTTCCTGTACTATTGTTATCAGAGGGATAAAATTTGCAAACTTAAAACTTTTGAGCAACCATCTTTCATATAAGTGTATTGCCTTTCCCTTTAACTTTTACAGTCATAGGTTCCGGTTTTTTTTTTTTTTAAATTGGTGCAAGCATCCAATTAATAAGAAAAGTATCATTCCAGTGCGGTGATCGCTATTGTTTTTCAATTTAAAGACTTGCTATGACTTGACTCTCATAACCCAAAGTTATCGTACAGTGTGTCGCAATTCCACTTTTGCAACTAAACAAAATAGTGGAAGTTTGCCTTCACCGACGACTTGCAGATGCACATCCATCCAGTCCTTGATTTACCTTCATATCAGTCGATGTTGTGAAAGAATTAAGCAAATAATAAGCATCACGCCATGTTCCCCCATTTGGAAGTGAGGCACGTGTAATATCTCCAGCGCCTCCTACCCCTGTTAGCTTAGCTCGCTGCTAATGACATCAACAAACTCCCGGTTTATTTTACATACATTTCAAATCGGAACCAGACAACACTTTTAGACAAACCTGTTTAGAGGCCCAGTAGCTCGGTCCCCTTGTCGCTCGCCTCACTGTTACATTCGGCTTCCTCGACGACACACTGGGTCATGTCTTCCCTCCATGACTGGTGCTGTGACTGTACTGTACAGTGCAGCTAAATCGAAGGTTAAAGGTCGTCTGGACAGCTTCTTATCGTTATTTCTCCCCTTAAGCAAAACAAAACAAAAACACAAAACTAATATTGACTAAGTATTTTAATCTCAAGGGAGACTGGAAAATGTTTTTCGACTGTTTGACTATGTTGAAGGCATGTTCGATTTGTCGCTTATGGTGCGTTCAAGTCCTTCGCATTTATCGTAAAATAGAACACGGGTCACGTTCCTGGTTTATCGTTCGAGGTCAAGAAGCAAATACCTTTGAATAGTACTGTTTTATTGTAGTTTAACAATGAGAAAACAATTGTCATTTACGGGTTTTGCATTGTCGAATTGTTCAAACACGAGAAAGTGTCGATTGAGTCTACTTCAATATCACTCAAATCGGTGCCAGTTTTGTTTTGCATATACAGTACATAGATAATGTAATGCCCTCGATGTGTTCAAGGATGCGCGTGGTTGTTGATGCAATCCAGCCGTACGTAATTTATTTGACAAGCAAACGTAACACAAACATGCAAGAACATTCCACACAGACTCACACAATGTGTGCAATGACCTTTTTTTCTCCTTAATATTCTTAGTTTTAAAAAATTAATGTCTTTACTATTTTATTATGTTTATAACATTGAAAGAACTTGTGTTATCTCTGAAGGTACTGTATGTACAACACTAAATTTAAAAAATGTCGTTTTTTGCATGGTTTTATTTTGAAGGAGCGCCCTTTTACGCAAAGTATGTGAATATAGGTATCATATGTAAGGCTAGATGCCTTAAGGTGGAGTCAGTAGCGGAAGTAAAATGGACATCTTGCGTCGGAGGATTTTTTTTTTTTTTTTAAATAAACAACACACCAACAACTATTCACATATACAAGACAGACATATGACAAGAACAACAACAAAAAACTTCAAATATTACCACAAAATATAAAAGACACAAAGTGCAATATGTCAGGGGTTAAAAAAAAAATTAAATTAAATTTGGAATACAAATACAATTTATAGAGCCTTTAGGTTTTTTGACTTAGTTATAAATCCAAAATATAAAGCCATTTCTTTTTTAAAAGCAACAAAGAGGTTTTAATTTGAGGAATTTGCACTTATGAAAAAAAAACATTGCCAAAAATTAGACTAGATTAATAAAATAATATTCTTTATAGGCTCTACCAAATGATACAAAAAAATTCCAAACGAAGCTCAAAAGCAGATAAAATATTCTCCAAAATTAAAGTTCAGATAGCTTGCCAAAATTTATGGGAAGAGTCACATTTCCAAAATAAGTGAACCAAATATTCCGCATGAGCGTCACAGTCGGAGGACTTCTCCGGTGGCTCTGATTTGAGTTTCCGATGTTTTTTTAAAAAAATTATTTATAATTATTTTGAATTATATAGTAAAAATACTGCATCTCAGACGTTTAAAAAAAAAAAGCAAGCCATTTGAAAATCGGTTGGAAAATGAGCAATTTCAAAATACACGAATACAATGTTATGTTCATTGAATGGCACAGACGTAAAATGTCTACCGGTTAACGACGCCCATTTACATAGACACAAAGAGTGCATTAGACATCTAGCCTTATAATTTTTAATATCTATGTATCAGAAGGCGAAAGGCCGGTGGGCGTGGTCGGCTCGCCTCCTGCCGCCTGATTGGTCCGTTGGCTGTAGCTGCTGAGCTCGCGAGGATGAGTCGTGTTGATTTCATAAGTCATCATGGCGCTCACATCTACGGGCAAAGGTAGTGAAGAGTCTTCTTATTGTTCTTGTGCACCCGTTTAAATGATACCACCTGCGTTTACCTTCATTGTTGACCACGCGGCTCACGTTCACGGTTGCTTTAAAGCGAATCTGTCACCGGTTTATGTCATTTAAACGTGTCAAACGCCACACACATTTTGCTTTTACTCTCAGACCAAGCAAATGTGGAAATTAGCCAGTTCCATCATCCCTTGTTAACTTCACCGTAACTTAGTTCCTTGCATGGCGATTTTATGCCACGGTGCTTTATCTCCGCTACCAGTCGTTCAACCAGCTGTGCGATAAGTAGTTCACAAATGGGCATCATGATAAGGCTAGAAAGCTAACACTAGCCGCCGCCTACTTGGCTTGTCAAGCGGGGGTCGTTTAAATAATGTCTTGGGCAATTATTCATTCATAATTTGACTCATTTGTTCCCTCCTTTCTTATAGAAATTACAAATTTCAATGACACGATTTAAAACGGGGTTTTCCTGTTACAGACACCAGTGTTATTTTAATAATTTTCCACATTAATAATCTGTTATAATCGATGTTTGTTTTTCCTGTAGTACCTGTGTTAAGGAAATTATGCCCCAATTTGTCACAACGTGCATGTGAATAGGAGTGGGAACCTCTTGGTACCTCACAATACGATACGATTTGCTATACAAAGCTCATGATAACGATCTGACGATATGGCGATACAACGATTATCGATACATTGGTCAGGAAATCATTCTAGGTTATTATACAAACAACTAATTAACAGAAAAACAAGCTTCTGCTGTGAATTGGAATGCGTTTATCACTAGTAGACGTCCAATCCATTTGAACTGGGAGGGTGGCAGCGAATGAACATCCCTCCCACTTCAAACGGATTGAACGTCTATGGCCATCAGTGGCAGCCAATGCCATGTTGATGAATGATGAATGTCTAGCGGTAGCATTGACAATCATGAATGCTTTCCGCCTCGGAAATATATGTCTGCAAGTATTTTATGTTTACTATAACATATGGATGTGCAATATATGTTTACTTCTGTGGTGAAGGGTCATATGTACAGAACTTCATAAGTTGTGTTATAGAAGCCTGCCAATTCTTAAGGCTCGTAGCTCAAGCTAGTGTGCTATGCTTTACATATAATAGTTGTGTATATAAATGTATTGTGCAGTTTGTTGTATATTGAGTATTGAATATGTCTATTTTTCTGTTGTACTTTCACAATATTAAGACAAGTGTCTTCCCAAAAAAGCAAGAAAAGACCAAGCCTTGTGGTTTATGGAAGTGGATTCATTTGTAGATGGCTGTCGGGCAGTGCAGAAGTGAAACGCACTGTTTTGGGCAGTACATGTACTGTAATATTTTTGGCACGGTGTTGGTGGATTGGGATGTGTGCGTTTGTAAATCAAGCGCCCCCTTTCTGTGACGTCACGCTCAAGTGTGCCGCACGGCTAGCGAGAAACACATCTTAATAAGCCACTGAAAAGATGACAACCGCTTCGATGGTGTTTTAAAGGTTGATATTGATTATTATAAGGAAAGCCATTAATCCTTTTTGCTCTACCATATTTTTGTTATGAGGAATGACTGATGAACCTTACTATATAATGTTTGCATTTTACAGTGTTAGTTTTAAGTTAGTAAGTTATTGAGAGGCCTTTTGGTTATTGATAGGCTTGCTGTCCTAACCTGTCTCCCAGGTTAAGAAAGTTGTTCCATGGACCAAGACCACAACAGTCTCCTCTCCTGTAGCACCAAATATTTTTATTTGATGACAAAGCACAATACCTGTTGGGTTTATGTTTTAGTTAAGTGCTCATTATTCAGGAAACACATCTTCAATTAGATTGACTAATTGATTGTGATTGACTCAAATTATATTTCTTTGAAAAAATTAATATTGGCACTTTATTTGAAGTCAAGACTATTCTGATCTTTGCTTTGTTCATACTAATGTTCGTGTCATTAGAAAAATCTGGTGAGGTCAAAGGCAAAAATCTATGTTGAATCCACCACTAGATTTTTTTTTTAAACCTCCAGGTGTTCAAAAACTTGGGCGAAATATACATTCAAAAAATTGTATATTTATTATTGGTTATCGGTATCGGCTTTGAGGAGCAGGAAGTTATCGATATCGGTATCGGTTTTTTAAAAAATGGATATCGTGCACCCCTAGATTTAATGCACAAAATTCGTTCTGCTGGGATGAACATTATAAAGCTGTGGTCTTTTCCGTTAATTTAGAAAATAACTTGCCTCATGCAAGAGGTCATTTTTATAATTAAACTAGTTCCTTAAAAGAAGTAAGTTATAAGCATTTAATGTTACATCATGTGTAAATCAAACACAGCCATGTCAAAATCACACACGCTTAAAGGGCCTAGGCAATGCAACAAACATTGCCACAAGTGCTGGACTTGAACCCTTTCCCAAAAATGGCTCAGGATTGATTTTAGACATGTTTTGTGGATGCGAAATAACAATTTAAAAACACGTTCATTTTGTAAGAGGAATCAATTGAACTTTGGCCTCTTTGTCTGTTGTTTTCTTGACCTTCTTAATTGGTCAGTGTTGGTGGAATGGAAAGAATTTGTGGTGTGCTTAATTTCTTGGCACTGTACACTAGAGGTGGGAAACTCTGCGTGCCTTACGATACAGTTTGCGACACAAGGCTCACGATAACGATTATCCAACAATATCAGGAAATCTACAATTTTTTGCTATACAAGTTATAAACAGAAACAAACAAGCTTTTCTCATCCATCTGTTGTGAATTGAATTGAGTTTATCACTAGAAGACGTCCAATCAATTTGAAGTAGGAGGGACACTTCAAACCAATTGGACGTCTTTGGCGGTCAATGGCGCCCAATGACATTCATTTTGGGTCATTCAAGTCACCTCCTGTTCATTTTAGGGCATTTACAGGTTACCTTCTCTGGATATTGAGTCACTTGCTAGTCATCTGGGGCCATTCTTGATTCACTTCCTGTTCACAAAATCCAAAGTCAACAGAAAGTGAGGTCACTTTCTGTTGACTTTGGATTTTGTGCCCCAAAAAGTAAAGTAATTGACAGAAAATCAACAGGAAATGAAAAATGAATTCATTCCCTTACATGGGCTGCCACTGACGGCCATAGATGTCCAAACTGTTTGAAGTGGAAATAAATGATGGCAGCGAATGAACGAATGCCACCCTCCAAGTTCAAATGGATTGGACATCTACTAGCGATAAACCCATTCCAATTCACAACAGAAGGATGAAAATAACTTGTTTTACTTTTAATTGTAGAATATAATTAAATTATTTTCTGCCCCACGTATCGATAATTGTTGCATCACTATAAAGTGAGATCATCTATATCGTGAGCTTAGTATCGTATCATGAGTTCTTCTCCTGCGACTGCTCTATTCACATCGATTAATCGATGAAGTAGTTCGAATAATCGAGCAATCGAAAAAGGAACATGAAAAATTAAAATACCTGAGTTGAGCCTCAAACGGTATAAAAAAATAATAAATGAAGATCGATGTACAACAAAAGAACAAATGGCTAACTTACATAGGAAAAGTCCGCTAGCTTAAATGCTATAAAATGCTAAGGTTTTATTAACAATGCTCTTAACAAATGGTTCAGACACACATTCCCACGGCTAAATATACTTATAAACTAAATCACGAATGCATTAAAAAAAAACATTAGCTCTAAGAAAAACCTTTTTAAAAATTTGAATCTTTTTTTCTAATTGAATACTTGAGTTGATCGATTAATCGTTGCAGCACTAGTTTACACTGTACTGGTCACTCACGCTTTGATGCTCACGCTGCCAAGAACAGCTTCTCGACAACAAAGTTGACCAAACAACGATTAACACATTTGTGCCTTTGATCTTAGAGCTACCGAGCCTTCACTCGCCAGATCAAAGCTACAAACCTGTCAATCATTGTTAACTTTAAGTACCAAATGCCAACCACTCTGGTGACCAAGAAAAGCAGCAGCAAGAGGAGGAGGAGACTGTACAAGCATGAAACAAAAAAACATAAATATATTTTTTAAATTTATTTAAACAAACCTGATCCTTTCCACCTGGTTCTAATCTTTTGAAAAATGGCGTGATCAGCCCGATTTCCAATCATGTGATCGGATTAGGACATCCCTAGTTGGTTCCTTTTTTTGGTTTTGTGTTTAATTAAACTTCAACCTTTTTAAAACGATATATTGACGATTGGCAGGAGCTTGTCAATAACCTTTTGGGATACTGAGTATCACAATGGATCACCATTTCATACTTTGTCATACTCCTAATATAAATGAAAAAGTATCTGAACCTTTTGTATTTTCTCACATTAATTTCTGTATAAAATCACCATCAAATGTGATCTGATCTTTGTCAAAATCACACCTGGTGAGAATTGTCTCAATGAGAAGCATTGGCTGATGTCCACCATGGCTCAGTCAAAAGAGCTGTCTGAAGACCTGCGATCAAGGATTGTTGATTTGTATAAAGCTGGCAAAGGATACAAAACCATCTCTAAAAGTCTGGATGTTCATCGATCGACAGTCAGAGAAGTTGGCTACAAATGGAGAGAGTTTGGCACTGTTGCTTCTCTCCCAAGGCGTGACCGTCCACCAAAGATTACGCCAAGAGTTCAGCGCAGAATACTCAGAGAGGTAAAAAAAGAACCCTAGAATGTCTGCTAAAGAAATACAGAAATCACTGGCACAGTCCAATATCTATGTGCACACATCAGCTATATGGAAGACTATGGCCAAGAATGGTGTTCATGGGAGGACTCAACGGAAGAAGCTACTGCTGTCTAAAAAAAAACATTGTTGCTCATTTAATTTTCATAAAAAGGCACTTAGACGCTCCACAGAAGTTGTGGCAAAATATTTTGTAGACTGGTGAAACCTTCATCAAGCTGTGACCTCCAACTCTCACTAGGGCGGTCAGCAGTCGAGTGTGAAGCGGTTTGGATGAAGATTAGCACCTCCAAATCCGAGACCATGGTCCTCAGCCGGAAAAAGGTGGCATGCCCTCTCCGGGTTGCGGCTGAGATCCTGCCCCAAGTGGAGGAGTTCAAGTATCTTGGGGTCTTGTTCACCAGTGAGGGTAGGAGGGAGCGGGAGATTGACAGGCGGATCGGTCCGTTGTGGTAAAGAAGGAGCTGAGCCAAAAGGCGAAGCTCTCGATTTACCGGTCGATCTACGTTCCTACCCTCATCTATGGTCACGAGCTGTGGGTCGTGACCGAAAGAACAAGATCCCGGATACAAGTGGCCGAAATGAGTTTCCTCCGTAGGGTGTCCGGGCTCTCCCATAGAGATAGGGTGAGAAGCCCGGTCATCTGGGAGGGGCTTGGTGTCGAGCCACTACTCCTCCGCGTTGAGAGGAGCCAGTTGAGGTGGCTCGGGCATCTGGTTCGGATGCCGCCTGGACACCTCCCTGGAGAGGTGTTCCGGGCATGTCCCACCGGCGGGAGGCCCCGGGGAAGACCCAGGACACGCTGGAGAGACTATGTTGCTCGGCTGGCCTGGGAACGCCTTGGAATCCTGCCGGAGGAGCTGGCTGAAGTGGCTGGGGAGAGGGAAGTCTGGGCTTCTCTGCTAAAGCTGCTGCCCCCGCTACCCGACCCCGTACTAAGCGGAAGATAATGGATGGATGGACTGATGAAACCAAATTTGAATTGTTTGGGAGTAACACACAATTTCATATGTGGAGGAAAAATGGAACAGCTCACCAACATCAACACCTCATCCCCACCATGAAGCATGGTTGAGGGAGCATCATAATTTGGGGCTGTTATCCTGCCTCAGGACCTTGACAACTTGGAATCATTAATGGAAGAATGAGTTCAAAAGTTTATCAGGATATTTTTCAGGAAAACCTGAGGCTGTCTGTCAGACATTTGAAGCTATAAAGAGGATGTATGCTGCAACAAGACAATGATCCAAAACACATAAGTAAATCAACTTCAGAATGTTTTCACAAGAACAAAATACACGTTCTGGAGTGGCCAAGTCCAGACTTGAACCCCATTGAGATGCTGTGGCATGACCTAAAGACAGTGATACATGCCAGACATCCCAGGAATCTGACTGAACCACACCAGTTTTGTACAGAAGAATGGGCCAAGATTAGTCGTGTTCGATGTGCCAGACTAGATCTGCAGCTACAGGAAGCGTGAAGTTAAAGGGGGGCCACAAAATATTAAATGTGATGGTTCACTTACTTATTTTTCCCCCTTCTGTGATTGTTTGCATACTATTATTAAAATATGAAACCTATAAATGTTTAAATCATTTTAGTTAAAGCAGACAGTTTTTTTCATCTGTGTGATTTTGACAAAGTTCAGATCACATTTGATGGTGATTTAATGCAGAAATGTGAGTAATTCCAAAAGGTTCTGATACTTTTTCATACCACTGTACACGCTTATCCTATACTCACGGCTTTGGAAAAGAGTTTATTTAGACGATGCGAAGCATTTGTTGTCAGAAGTCTTTGCTTTTACTAAGTAAAAGGTTGTTTGGAAAGACGTGGCCTTCTTGTGTGTTGATAGACAAGATACAGATTTGTTGATATAACTTGTTTTTGGCAGCGTAAAAAGAGCATCTTCTTGTGAGCGTTATTATCGTTCTTGTCTGTTAACATTCCTGATGTGACTGTGTGCCAATACTCATTGTTTTTTTTTTTTTAGTTCACCTTGATAGACGGATAATTTTGTGAATGGTATCTTCTGTTGTATATTAGCACGAACAAAAGGAAGTAGTGGTTGTTTTTTATTTTAAGTCACATGTGTCATTTTCTTTTTGGTGATTCCGATTCTCTGAAAAAGATTTCTTCGCAACTTAGTTTCGATCATGTGAATGGATCGGATATAAATAATTATAGTCTCCACAGATATGTTGAGAGGCAACATTATTGGTTATTTAACCTGCTTCTAAGAAATGAAAAGTAAAGCCTGTTACTTTCATTTCTCTGTTATTTAGTCCCACTCAACCAGTTTTTTGACGCGTGTTCTCCAATTTGTTTTTGAAGACATGTTACACTGTTTTACAGACATTCCCTCAGAAGCGCACCCGTATCGCCATTTAATTGACACGCTGTCAGATGAGGGGAGCCTCAAGTTCTTTAACCCGCACAAATTCAATGATCCAAGATATGGTGAGTCCAGAATTTAAAAAAAATATATTAGTGGTTATAACCTCTTTTTTAAAAAAACAAAATCATCTTTCTTTGCCTCCTCAAAGCCAAGCTGCCTCTATCCATCCGCGTCTTACTGGAAGCAGCAATCCGGAACTGCGACGGCTTTTACGTCAAAGAGGAGGACGTCCAGAATATTTTGGATTGGGAGAAGCAGCAGGCTTCGGCCGAGGTGCCGTTTGCGCCAGCGCGGGTTCTCCTGCAGGACTTCACGTGAGTTTATGGTCATATTTCAGTGCCATTGATGGCGATATACATCCAAACAGTTTGAACTGGGAAGGTTGGCAGCGATCTTTTGATCGATCCCATTTTTTTTTTTTTTTGGGTGTTTTTTTCTTGATCAAATGAGGCAGAAATGTGCGTGACAAAAATCAGTCAACATTTTCCTGCTCCACTTGATAGACTTATCCGCCTAAGTACAGTATATATTAGGGTGTCCCTGGCCCCCTATATAAAATCACATACAGTGGGGAGAACAAGTATTTGATACACTGCCAATGGGTTTTCCCCAAAAACTTGTTCTCCCCACTGTATTAATAGATTCAGACTCGCACACCCCTTCATTGTATTCCACTTGCTAAAAGAACCGAGCACACGAAATTTCACTCCCATAGCTGGTTGCCAAGGCTTCCCTCATTGACATTCCTACTGGACTGGCAGTGGTTAACGTGTCGGTCTCGCACTCTTTTGACTAATGATCACCTCTCTCCCAGACCGATTGTCTACCTTGCACAATTCACATTGGACAAGGTGTTACATGCACTGGTGCAATACAACTGAAGTGCAATACAACTGGATAGTAGCAATACAACTGGATAGTAGCAATACAACTGAAGACAGGGAAGTGACAGCTGCACTACTGGAAGCTGGCCTTGTCAGCCGTGGGGAATTGGCGGCCGTGATATTCGACGACCTGAAAGATGAGATGCCGCTCGTCTTCGTCCTTCGTCAGGCACTGGTTGAAGTCGGTCACCAGCTTCACCGCTCGCTCGGCAACATCATTCACCGACTTCAGCTCGGACACGACAACTGGAACTTCCCGCAGATCCGCGACTGTAGCTGGGAGAGGCAGCTTCAGGCAGTGGAACAGGTTCTGCGACCTCCGGGTGATGAAGTCGCCCAGGTCAGCCCTCTTGAGTGTAAGGGTCCTCCTTCCTTCCAGCCGCCGCAGTTCCTTCCCTTTCTCCTGAGCCTCGTAGAGGTTGTGCAGCATCTTGGCCTTCTCCTCTTCCTCGGTCTTCGTTGAAAACATCGCCAGGGGGGCCAAGTCCTCGCTCAAGTACCAGAGATGCCCACGGAACTTCTTGAGAGCAGCCGAGCCGACTTCACTGTCAACAGCTGTGTATCTGTCCAGCTCCTCGCACATCTCCAGGTCGTTGACAGGTGCATCGACGGTCACTGGAGCTTCGAACCACCGCTTGAGGTAGACCGTCACTGCGAACACGTTGATCTTGCGCAGAGCTCTTGCTTCATGTGGAGTGAGTTGGAACTGCTTCCGGAAGATGTAGATTTTCAGCGAGTAGATGCCTTTGGCCATCCATCGAGCCCGGTGGTACGCCCCAGGCCGGTTGAAGCAGACAACGTCTATTCGGGGGCCCGTGAGGAAGAAGCGGGCGAGGAGGAGGAACTCGCAGTAGTCGTCCCTGTGGTGGATGGTCTCCAGCTGGTTGTCGATAAACCCGACGACTTCGTCCTTCTTGAGACGCACCCACTCGGAGAGGTTGTCGTTCGGATCGGAGATGCCTTCGAGTGGTCCAGAAAATTCCATTCTGCTTTGAAGCGGACGAACAGGGAAATATCAGGGCCAGAGAATCAGAAGAAGAGGTCGAAGACAGCCGCGATGACTAGTTCCATGCTATGATCGCTTGAAAGTGCGATTTTCTCGAAGTAAAGTCACATTCTATCAGAAAAAGATTTGCTTAAACCACCTCCCACGTGGTAAGCTTCCCAAATCCGATGAGTTTTTCAAAATCGGTGATATTTTGGGGGGAAATCCGCCCCCTTCGAGTTTCAGATAGCTTTTCTGGATCGGCCACTGTCAACACCAGGTCAAGGCAACACCGCATACGTTCTATGCATGTGAGTGCAAATGGACAGTTGAAAACAGATCAGGATGACGCCCCTACCCGGCTGGCCCCTGTATACGGCATAGCAGACATTACATGTGCTCTGAGGGAACCCTAAATATTAAGCGATCATTGTGAATTTTTTCTCACAGTACTTTGGCAAGAAGTGGAATGCATTGAGAGGGTGTGCGAGATTAGTTTCCTGGATTTACTTTTTTGGGACACCCTAGTATATATTATCTGCCGATGTATAAAATGGCCAACAAAAATTTTTACTACTTTGAACTTCCATCTGATATATCAAATGGATAATGCTAATGCTAATTTTTTACTACATCAACTGTATGTAAAATGGCCACGGATAATTTTTACTCCAACGATTTAGCCTCCGATATATAAAATGGCCAATGATAGTTTTTACTATACCCACTGATCATCACATATATAAAATGGAAAACAAAGGTGGAGGTGTGGAAGAAATGTGACAAAAAGAGGAAGCGGTCGTGCTGTAAAATTATTGTACGAAACCACAGCAAATGCACATGTATGCATTTATACCCATAATTATTTTCACTACTTCGATTTATTGGCCGTTATATAAAATGGCCAATGATATTTTTCTCTACATCGACTTATGGGTTGATATATAAAATGACCAACAAATTTTTTTTCAGTACGTGGTAAATTACTGATTATGTTTAGATGATACAAACGGATCCACATATTTTTTCTTTTTCCTACTAGTGGGATCCCAGCCATGGTGGACCTGGCCGCCATGAGGGATGCAGTGGTCAAACACGGCGTGGACCCTGGCCTAGTTAACCCTAAATGCCCCACAGACCTCATTGTGGACCACTGTCTGCAAAAAGACTACAGCAAATGGTAGCTTTGGGCTCACACTTTTGATCCTAATTCTTCAACTCAATTGTCCACTTTTTGCTCACACAGCGCCGCACAGAACACGCCAAACCCCGGCGGAGGGGAAGGCACTTCTCGACCGACCCCTTCCAAGCCTCTTCCGAGAAGCGGCTCACACTGCGGAAGTCAGCGGGGCTCCTGTAGCAAAGCGGCCTGCCATGACCCTACTTCGTCAGCGGGGGGGCGACCTCACGCTTCGGTGCAGCAAATCGAAAACACGCCGCTCCTATGCCCTTTCCACCTTAAACCGGTTTCAGAGTGAGTGTCGATTTGAATTCCTAGATAATGCCGAATAGGAAGATTCAAAAGTGATTTTACATGTCGTCTTCTGCAGAGCTGATACGTCGGTCAAGAATCAGGAAATGGAGCTGACTAGAAATAAAGAAAGGCTTCAATTCTTTAAGGTACAGCTCGAGGTCATCGGGTCATCCAGGAGAATAAAATGCCCATATTGGCGCAACTATTTTAGGAAAAAAATGGGTTGTTTTTCTGCCCGATATTTGGATTTGATTCAGATTTTCTTCAAATCAAGCTTCAGTGTAATGTAACGACATAATATCACGAAGCAACAATTGATTCTTGCGATCAGAAATACATACAGTATATGAAACATGAGTTAAATAATTAACACAGCAAATTCAGGGTCAGTCAGGACAGAAGCAAATGAAAAAAAATGTGGCTTTAACCATGATCCTAAATCAAAGTTTAGGCATAGACTCCACCATCAGTTGACAAGACAGCTCCCACAGACTTTGCGCCACGCCTTCCCATAGGGGGCTGACTCATAGTGTTGAGGTGGCTTTCACTACTCACTGTGATAAACTCAAACACACGCTTCGTTCTAACACTGGATTTAGGTGGAAATAGGACGAAGGTTTTACTGCATACAAGCACACAGGAGTATAATTTGGTCGAGGATTCAAGGTAATTTTTATATTCTTCACACCATGCATGCACTTTGAAACGTTGTGAATACAATGAAATGAATGGAAAAAAATTAGCCTTACTTTAGCTTGAAATATTTACGTAAAATGAACGATAACTGCCCGTTTTTTGCTTTTAACCAAGAATCTAGATGTTTTACGTTCATATCTATAGAAAATCCGCGATTTAAGCATTTATTTGCAAGAATTTTCTACTTAAAAAGCTTTGCTTCGTGACGGCCCCATGTTGGATTGAACAATACCGTAATTTTGGCTTGAAATATTTACGTAAAATGAAAGTTAACTGCATGTTTTTTGCTTTTTACCAATCATCTAGACCGTTTTACTTTCATATCTATACAAAATCCGTGATTTAAGCATTTATTTGTAAGAATTTTCTACTTAAAAAGCTCTTTGCTTCATGACGGCCGCCAAGTTGGATTAAACAATACCGTAATTTTGGCTTGAAATATTTACGTAAAATGAACGATAACTGCATGCTTTTTGCTTTTAACTAAGAATATAGACTGTTTTAAGTTCATATCTATAGAAATTACGTGATTTAAGCATTTATTTGCAAGAATTTTCTACTTAAAAAGCTCTTTGCTTCGTGACGGCCGCCATGTTGGATTAAACAATACCGTAATTTTGGTTTGAAATATTTACGTAAAATGAACGATAACTGCATGCTTTTTGCTTTTAACTAAGAATATAGACTGTTTTAAGTTCATATCTATAGAAATTCCGTGATTTAAGCATTTATTTGCAAGAATTTTCTACTTAAAAAGCTCTTTGCTTCGTGACGGCCGCCATGTTGGATTGAACAATACTGTAATTTTGGCTTGAAATATTTACGTAAAATGAACGATAACTGCATGCTTTTTGCTTTTAACTAAGAATATAGACTGTTTTAAGTTCATATCTATAGAAATTCCGTGATTTAAGCATTTATTTGCAAGAATTTTCTACTTAAAAAGCTCTTTGCTTCGTGACGGCCGCCAAGTTGGATTGAACAATACCGTAATTTTGGCTTGAAATATTTACGTAAAATGAACGATAACTGCCCGTTTTTTTTTTTTTTGCTTTTAACCAAGAATATAGACCATTTTACGTTCATATCTATAAAAAAATTCCGCGATTTAAGCATTTATTTGCAAGAATTTTCTACTTAAAAAGCTCTTTGTTTTGTTACGGCCACCATGTCGGATTTTGTATCTCAACACAATAGCGTAATTCAACCTAAATAAGTTGTGATAGTATATAGAAAAATGCCAATTTTGCTTTTGTTGAGTAAAATTAAGATGATTCTTCATGCTTTCAAGTAGAAAGTTTCTGATGCGAAAATTGAGTGATTTACTAGCTTTTGAAAACTTGCACTAAATTAAAAAAAAATTAAGTTGCTATGTTGAGCAAAAACTTATATGGCATGTTAGATATTGCTATTGATCCTAAAAAAATATGTGATTATCTCTGCATTTGCTGATTTTTGTGCATGTAATGTAAAATTTGTGAATTTTATAGCAATTTTAAGTTTTGTTATACCATAGACTTCATAAAATAGATTTACATAGATTAGAAGTATATGGTTACTTATATAAAAAAATAATCAGGATTTTATTAGGGAATGACTTTGAATTTTTTTGATGTCGCTGCTCATGGAGACTCATATATGCCTAAGGGAGGTGTCTGTTTTGGTTTTAGGTAGCTAGCGGCTTTGGTTTGAATTTTAAGTTTTTGAAAATAGGCCCCCTACGGATTGGCACAGACCTTGTGTCCTGTCAACTAATAGTGAAGTCTATGATTTAGATTTGAGAAGAAAAAAAAAGATTAAAGGGATTATTTCCGGATTGTAATGATTTAATTTTCCCAGTCTCTTGACAGTAACCATTTATATATATATGTTTTTAAATAGATTAGATTTAAAAAAAAAAAAATAAAGACTGATTAATTGGCTGCGTCCATATTTTATTTTCCTTATTAATTTTACAATAAATGAATGCTTGCTTGGCACGAAAAAAAAAATCATATGCATACGTGAGAATCACCGATGACTACATCTCAATAACTGTAGTATGAACAGCAGCATTTGTAATCCAGCAGCTCTGCAGGGAACAGGCTGTCTAGGCAAGCAGGGCAGAAGAGTGTTATGACATCGTTTTGGTTTTTTTTACCGCTGTTTTTTTTGTTTTGTTTTTTGGGGGTGAATAGGGACTTCCCATCCCCCAAGCACTGTTTACTCTCTTACCATGACATGACTTCATTTGAACAGTTATCTGTAATCTGTTAATATCGTTTTTTATTGGCTTTCTAGCAAGCACCATTTTCTCACCCTAGTTTAGCCTCTCCTGAGCCCTCCAACTAAAAAACTGCAGGGACTAGTTAAAATCAACTCCACCAACTAATTAAACCCCCACTAACTCGAAAATTAAGCCTCATGTAAAAAATTCGGAACTTCCCCTTTAAGATCTGTTGCTACTCCGTTTATTGACAGTATTCATGACTACATCAGATCTTTTAATAGGTGAAATTAAACAAGGAGATTTGCCACCATTGACGGTGATAGACATGTAATCCAGTTGAATTTTCAGGGCCGGCACCAATCCTTTAATACCAGCCTTTCCCACTAGATTAGACATTTTATCGACATCAATGGCATTGAAATGTGATCATTTGCTGCCGAGTTCAGATGGATTGGTCATTTATGCGCATGTCTTTAACACAGTGGTGCTCAAAAGCCTTCAAGAACGTAAACGTGGTTCCCCCGGACGTCGGCGCCGTCCACCAAATCAATCTGGAGTATCTTTCTCGAGTAATCCAGGTCCGTGGTGGATTCATCTACCCTGACAGCGTGGTGGGCACGGACTCGCACACAACTATGATCAACGGCCTCGGCATCCTGGGCTGGGGTAAATCACCTTCTTATACTTGTTCTTAAAGGAGACATTCTCATTTAATTCTAATGATTGTTACTTTTTCACTCAAAAGGCGTTGGTGGAATCGAGTCAGAAGCAGTGATGCTGGGGCAGCCGGTATCTCTGACCCTTCCGCAAGTGGTGGGCTGCAAATTGGTGGGCTCCATTAACCCATTAAGCACCTCTATAGACGTCGTCCTCGGCATCACCAAGGTACGCCGACTCTTCTCTTGCGTTTGTTTAGCTGCTTAACTCATTAGCGTTCCTTGTTCAGCATTTGCGGCAAGCCGCTATCGCCGGGAAATTTGTCGAGTTTTTTGGACCCGGTGTATCACAGCTGTCGGTTCCCGACCGGACCACTATTGCCAACATGTGCCCCGAGTACAATGCCACTGTCAGCTTTTTCCCCGTCGACCAGGTCACCATTAAGCACTTTAAAAACACACGTAAGTATTCAACCTTTCACGAATTATGATTTTTTTCTTTTTTCTTAAATGTTTTTATTGCATTCATATGGGACAGTGGTCTTTAACTTATATATGTGAATAATTTTAAATAAAGATGTCGGTCGGGTCCGATCACGTCATTTTTAAAGTATCGGAATTAGCAAAAAAAATATCGGACATTCCTTTTTTTTAAATTTATATATATATTTTTTTAACTAAATCGTTTTCTAATTGTATTTAACGTTACAGACAAAACGTCTTACACTCATCCAGAGTCTTTAGTTTTGGCTTAAAGTAGGGTTAACATATTTATCGCGTTAACGGCGGTAATTCTTATTTTTTAAATTAATCACGTTAAAATATTTACTGCAATTAACGCATGCGCTGCACGACCCACTCACGCATTGTCGCGTTCAATCTATAATGGCGCCGTTTTACCTATATATAGTGCTAAAAGGCAGCGTAAAATGAGTAGAGTAAATTTTAGCAGTCTTTTGAGGCTTATAGTAATTGGCTAAAGCCTTAAAATCCCTCTCTCAACATTTAGAAATATCGTGGGAAGCAATGTGGGGAAGAAAGGTAGTAGTTGATCTTTTTCTTAACACCCTGTGTTATTTCCCAATGCAGAGAAGATATATCAATTGGTGCCACTACGCAGAGTCATGGTTGCACTTCCCATCATGCATTTGGGCAGAACAGTTAAATGGCTACAGTATCATTTACTGAAAGCTCAACAAATACACTAGATGGTAATATTTAGTCACAATATACAAAGTCACATTTATCCTTTAAGAATTACAAGTCTTTCTATCCGTGGATCCCTCTCACAGAAAGAATGTTAATAATGTAAATGCCATCTTGAGGATTTATTGTCATAATAAACAAATACAGTACTTATGTACTGTATGTTGAATGTATACATTCGTCCGAGTTTTATTCATTTTTTTCTTAATGCATTGCCAAAATGTATATGATCGGGAAAAATTATCGGGAATGATTGGAATTGAATCGGGAGCAAAAAAAAAAAGCAATCGGATCGGGAAATATTGCGATCGGCAGATACTCAAACTAAAACAATCGGGATCGGATCGGGAGCAAAAAAACATGATCGGAACAACCCTAATTTTAAGCTAAATGAATGAATTAATTGAAGGATCAGTTTTGGGGGAAAAAAAGCACAATAACCTTATTTTTCGACGTATAAGTCGCATCTGAGCATAAGTTGCACCACCTAAAGACGGAACAATGAAGAGGGACAAAAACATAAATAGCACTGAGCGAAAAATAGGCGGCACCATCTTGGAAAATTTCTGCTCCGGACTTCTGGTTTAGAAAGAACAACATGAATTGCGGTTGAAGTACGCAGTGTGTTGACAAAAAAGTTAAAACTGCAAAATCAAACCAGAGGAACTCACAGAATCTCCAAAAATGGATTCAGCACGACGTAGATGAGACTCTGAGACTTCCTGTGCTGTGCGTCAACGCCTGAAAACGCCTATATGCATGGTTTGAAGAGGAATGTTTTGAACAGCATCCAGCTTCAAAGCGCCAGTGTGGATGTACCTAGCCATACGCCTTAAATCGAAACCAGCTGCAGACAAGAAGTTAAGGATGTAATTTAAACCTAAGGATACACCAAAAAGATTGTATGATTGTTCTTATCACTTCTTTGATCATTCGTGAACAAAATTATAAATTATATTATCTTTTATTGCAGATACTGATCGCAATAAAACATTTGGACATGATTTCCATTTCTTGTTTTATTTAAAACGATTGATGCATGTGTAAAACAGGTCAATACCAATTTCTAAAATTATTAGAAAAATATTAACGAAGGTGGCGCATACTAGAATTCGATATTAAACAGCAGAGCTCTGGAGCGGCTTAAGGGAGCCTCACCAAACTTTAACCCAACATTAGGGGGTCAACGACCTCTAGACGGGCTTTCTCCCAATATGCTCTTTAATTCCAGCTCCAATAACGCATCTTAAAGCTGCTGCAGTTAAAAAGCTCGTAGCTGGATCTCTGGATCAAGCTAACCGTTCGCCGTCTGTCCCAGCCCCAGCCTTTCGGCCGCCCTTGGGTCGAACGGACGTAGTCTCGATATATGTCCATCAACATACAGTCAGTGTTTTTGTGAGGCACATCAACTTGACTTCGCTTGCCAAACAACATTTTCTACCTGTAAACAAACGAACAAAAAACACTTGCATTTATGCGTTGACATGATTGTGCCATCTTACACATACTGATTTGCAACAGGCTAGCAGCAGATAGCATGTGTTGCAGCCACAGCAGTAAAGTAATTGTAGTAAATAATAGTAAAGGTCATCATAATGACAGTTATCATCGTAATAACAATATTAGGGCTTTCAACCGATTAAAATTTTTAATCGAGTTAATCTCAGTTTAACAATTAATTAATCGTAATTAATTGCAATTATAACCATCTCTAAAATATGCCATATTTTTCTGTAAATTATTGTTGGAATGGAAAGATAAGACACAAGATGGATATATACATTCAACATACTGTACATAAGTATGGCATTAACATTATTAACATTCTTTCTGTTAAACAGATCCACGGATTGAAAGACTTCTTAAAAGATAAATGTTAGTACAAGTCATAGTAATTTTATATTAAAACCCCTCTTAATGTTTTCGTTTTAATAAAATATGTAAAATTTTCAAACAAAAAATAAACTAGTAGCTCGCCATTGTTGACATCGCCGAGCAGTCACTTCACATGGGCTCCCTGCCGTTCTTCCACAGTGTCTTTAACTACGTAAAGTAGTGATTGAAATACACCACAAGGTGTCAATGGCAAGTTTTAAATTACTTAGAAATCAAGCCAATGAATGTGTTTTGTCCCTCGACTGACGCTGTAGTTCCCTGTTTACTGGTCAATACATTGTACACGGTCATTTGAGTGCTGGCTTCACAACGTATGAGACCTCTGATAGTTTGTATATTGTGTCTAAATATTGCCATCCAGTGTATTTGTTGAGCTAAACGAAATGTTTGAATAGAGTTTGACCAAAGTCTGAGTAAGTCTTATGTGTATTTTGCATAGCTATTTTGATTGGGAATGAACATAATTTTTTTTAGAGATAGGAATAGTATTTTTGTTGTGCTTTCACTAAATGATACTTATGTTTGTTGTGAAGGAGTTGCCGAAGCTTATGCCAATAAACGGCGCGGTCTAATGAACGCCTGTGTCCACTCGCCTTTCTCTGCCTCTTAGCTCTCAATGTGCAAAAAACGGTGTCATTGTAATCTGTTTGAGGCAATGCATGAGTGGGCCATTCGGCGCATGAGTTAAATGTGTCAAGTATTTTATAGTGATTAATTTTAAAAAATTATTACCACCCGTTAACGCGATAAATTTGACAGCACTAAACAATGTCAAAGGCAACACGTAGTTTCATGCGAAAGATTTTAAGTAATTTTGGAGCACCGGACACATGAAAATGCAAGGATAGGAAGAACATACATTGCATAACACAGAGGCAACATGGCTACAAAAATACCCGGTCTTTATGGTTGCATGAGCTTGGGACCACATTTGCCTTCATTAACATGTTGTCCACCCCTGTCGTGATGATGACAGATAGATGCGGTATTTCCAAATTGTCTTTTTTAAGGGATTTTGATGAGTAATGTTACTCCAGCTCCACTGTTGTTTTGCATGGAGAAATTCCAAAACGGAAGTTGCGAGCAGAAATTCGGAAGGAAAGTCTCGGAAACTTATAATTCGCACTTTTGGGGGATCATTTTTTAATATGTCAGAAACAAAGAACAAACATAGATTAAAATAAGGCTAAAAAGGTCTGTTAAGATACAGTAGGGAGAACAAGTATTTGATACACTGCCGATTTTGCTGGTTTTCCCCACTTGCAAAGCATGTAGAGGTCTGTAATTTGTATCATAAGTTCTCTTCAACTGTGAGGGACGGAATCTAATACAAAAATCCAGAAAATCACGTTGTATGATTTTTAAATAACACATTTGCATTTAATTTGCATGAAATAAGTATTTGATACATCACAAAAATCGAACTTAATATTTGGTACAGAAACCTTTGTTTGCTATTACAGATACCAAACGTTTCCTATAGTCCTTGACAAGGTTTGCACACACTGCAGCAGGGATTTTGGCCCACTCCTCCATGCAGATCTTCTCCAGAGCCTTCAGGTTTCGGGGCTGCTGCCGGGCAACACGGATTTTCAGCTCCCTCCATAGATTTTCTATCGGGTTCAGATCTGGTGACTGGCTAGGCCACTCCAGGACCTTAAGATGCTTCATACGGAGCCACTCTTTAGTTGCCTTGGCTGTGTGCTTTGGGTCGTTGTCATGCTGGAAGACCCAGCCATCTTCAGGGCTCTCACTGAAGGAAGGAGGTTGTCAGCCAAGATCTGGCGATACATAGCCCCATCCATCCTCCCCTCAATATGGTGCAGTCATCCTGTACCCTTGGCAGAGAAGCAGCCCCAAAAAATGATGTTTCCTCCTTCATGTTTCACGGTTGGGATGGTGTTCTTGGGGTTGAACTCATCCTTCTTTTTCCTCCAAACACGACAAGCCGAGTCTTTAGACCAAAAAGTTCAATTTTGGTCTCATCCGACCACATGACCTTCTCCCATGTCTCCTCTGGATCATCCAGATGCTCAGTGGCAAACTTCAGACGTGTCTGGACATGCACTGGCTTCAGCCGCGGGACCTTGCGTGCGCTGTAGGATTTTAATCCATGACGGCGTAATGTGTTTCCGATGGTTTTCTTCGAGACTGTGGTTCCAGCTCTCTTCAGGTCATTGACCAGGTCCTGCCGTGTAGTTCTGGGCTGATCCCTGACCTTCCTCATGATCAGTGATGCCCCACGAGGTGAGATCTTGCATGGAGCCCCAGAACGGAGCAACTTGAACTTCTTTCATTTTCTAATAATCGCTCCAACAGTTGTTACCTTCTCACCAAGCTGCTTGCTTATTTTCCTGTAGCCCATCCCAGCCTTGTGCAGGTCTATTATTTTATCCCTGATGTCCTTACACATGTCTTTGGTCTTGGCCATTGTGGAGAGGTTGGAGTTTGTTTGTTTGAGCATGTGAACAGGTGTCTTTCATACAGGTAACAAGTTCAAACAGGTGCAGTTACTTCCGGTAATGAGTGGAGAACAGGAGGGGTTCTTAAAAAAGAACTAAGAGCCGAAATATTTACTAGTTGGTAATGTATCTAATACTTATTTCATGCAGTTAAATACAAATTTATTATTTAAAAATTATACAATGTGATTTTCTGGATTTTTGTATTAGATTCCGTCCCTCACAGTTGAAGAGAATTTATGATACAAATTACAGACCTCTACATGGCTTGCAAGTGGGAAAACCAGCAAAATCGGCAGTGTATCAAATACTTGTTCTCCCCACTGTATGAACTGGTTCTCAGATAATTGTAGCCTAAACAAAACAGCATAACAAATCTTCTAGCTGTCCTGTAACTCTGGGCTGCCATTGATGGCAATAGATGTCCAATCTGTTTTAACTTGTATCATTCAATCGTTTCCAGCCCCCTCCCATTTGAAATAGAGTGGACGTCTGTTGCCATCGATAGGCGTTTTTAATGTCAAGTTCCCTTTTTTTCAACCTACCACAACACATACTCTTTGTTAAGTGTTTTTTCCCCAATCCTGGCGTTTACAATTTGTCAACCAATTGATTCTAGATTTCTCCCAAGAAAAGCTGGAGTTACTTGAGTCCTATCTAAAAGCTGTAATGCTCTTCAGAACCTACGAGGACTCCAAGGAAGACCCTCAGTATTCCGAAGTATGACGCACAAGCACATATTTTCTAACAAAAGTAACAGTAACAGATAAAAAACTTATTTTGACTGATCACAGGTGATTGAAATCAACTTGAGCACCATGGTGCCGCACGTGAGCGGGCCCAAAAGGCAGCAGGACCGCGTGGCTGTCTGTAGCATGAAGGAAGGATTTCAGAGTTGTCTCGACGACAAGGTAAAAAAAAAAACTTAACTCACTCTTGCTTATGTTGATGACATCATCACATCTAAAGTATGTCTTGTTGATTTTTAGTTGGGCCCAAGAGGCTTTAATATTGCCAAGGACAAGCAAGACATCAGGGTGCCCTTCCTGCACGCGGGTCAGGAGTACCAGCTGGCCCACGGCTCGGTGGTGGTCGCCGCCGTCATCAGCTGTACAAATAACTGCAACCCCGCTGTCATGCTGACGGCAGGTAAGATTTTGGGAAGGAAATGACAACTGCATGTAAAAAAGTTTTCCAAAAGTTCAAGTCGACACTTACCACGCTAAACACTAATGCTAACATGAATGCTATGCTAACGCTAAAGTTACATTTATTGTGTGATGATCACTCAGCACAATATCTAGCCAAGATAAGAAAACTTACCAAGCAGCACCTGACATGTGTTTCCCAAAAGGCAAGTCTGTAGCCTGAAGAAGACACCAGTGAGTAAGGTGTGTTTGTGGTGCAGCACATCTAATGAGTGACACGACCAAACACTGCTACCGTGCGTGCTAACTACACATACGAAAAGAAAATGTCACACATTGTAAACTTTTTCTCGGAGACTATGGCACATTTTCATCTCGTTCTTGTCTTGTCAGACCAAAACCGGCAATCGTCTCGTTATGTTTTCATCTCCCAAGACAGGTTTTTTGCTCCTCATTGTCATGAAAAAATTGTTCGCCGACAAAGTATTTTAGTCATCGTCATCTTTGTCGGTACATGGGTCAGGAAATCATTCTAGGATATTTGACAATAAACAGCAAACGAGCTCTTTTCACCCGTCTGCCGTGAATTGAAACGGGTATCACTCTCAGACGTTTGTTAAATCGCTGCCAACCCTCCCACTTCAAACGGATTGGATATCTGTGGCTGTCAATGGAAGCCAATGAGTTCATTTTGGGGCATTTCAGGTAGGGCTGGGCGATATGGCCTTAAGTACGTATCACGATAAATTGAGCAGATTTACCTCGATAACGATAAATGACGATAAATTCGCCCAAGCGGACTGTTATATAATTTGAAAATTTGAATCAATGCATGGAATACAAATTAACCGTTTCTCGTTAAATTTATTTAACCAGCTTTCAATTTAACAATTGCACATGCAGTCTAAACATTATTTTAAAAAATCTTGTAAACAATAAGAATTCTAGTGTGAACATCTATAACAGCTTGTATGATTTGAAAAATGTACATTATAAAAATCAATATGACGACTGTGCAAACATGTCATTCTAACACAAATGACTTGCAGCTTTAACAGTACACTTCAGACAACTTATTGGTAATGGCTGCTGTGACATAATTATTCAACACAAGTGTTTACGTCAAGGTTTCAGTCCCCCCCCACCCGAAACATTTTTCAATACATGCACCCCCACACAGACACAACCAGATTAAAGCTGTATTGCTCTGATGCCAATGAAACATTTAAGGTTTTATGATGGCAGAATAAAGCAAATACATACAGAAAAATAGCTGTGGCCATTAAACTGTCATATTATATATAGGCTTCACTGTTGGATTATACTTTACGCTGAGTGCTTTACCATCATGGTAAATGGTGTTACACTTATATAGCGCTTTTCCACCTTTGAAGGCGCTCAAAGCGCTTTACACTATCTCACCATCCACCTACTGGTGACGCAGCACCAGGAGCAACGTGGGGTTCAGTGTCTTGCTCAAGGACACTTAGACAAGTTCATCAGGGTGAAGAATCGAACCCACAACCTCCGGGTTGGGGGACAATTACTCTACTACTGAGCCACGCCACCCCACATCATGAAAGCTTTCAGAGAAATCACACAGAGATGCCAAATAACGACGTGATGATTGCTACATGAAGTCCGTGCCCAGTCCACTCATTAATTTCAGCCGTTTCGACAAGGTTAGAGCCGCTGTCCGACTCTTTCACGTTCATTTGTAGCCGTTGTTAGCTGCTAGCGTTAGCCTGTGGCTTGGCTACCAGAAGAAAGCACTGAAAGCATCCTCTCCTAATATCGTGAGAACCAGGAAGGACAGCGGATGAAAGCCCGTCTGGAACCCGCCAAGAGTTTACTTAATGTCGGGTGAAAGTTTGGCGAAGCTAACTTAAGCCCGACTCCATCCCGTTTACTTGTAGCGTTAGCCACTAGCGTTAGCCTACCGAGCTTCTGTTTGATTGGTTTCCTGAAAACCACGTGACTCCATACGTAAGCACACTGTCTGCTTTCTTAAAGGGGAATGAACATAGCCAAACAACACAGCGTCAAAGCGGGATAAAAAAACTATATTTTGTTTTATTAAATTACCGAATTTACCGACATGGTCAAAATTACGTCGGTCATCGTGAAGAATTTTGGTGACGGTAAATTTTCGGTTTACCGCCCTGCTCTAATTTCAGGTCCTTCCAGGTCATTCCTGTCGATTTTCTTTTTAGCATTTCTGGTTCACTTCCTGTTAATTTCGGGGTATTTACGAGTCGCTTCCTGTTAATTTTGGGTTACTGAACAAGAAGTGACCTTTAAATGCCCTGCTGAGAATACTCTTGTTTCAGTTCCATTGACGCGACCACACGTCCAATCCACTTAAAGTGGAATGCCCCTCCCAGTCAAAATGAAATGGATGTCTAGCGCCATCAATGGCAGCAAATGAGTTAACTTAGACACGTTTCTAGTGGAAAATTTTTGCTATTAACCTGTGGTTTCGCGTACTATCACCATTCCGATATAATGTATCGCCACACCTAGTGCACTCATTCGACACAAATCTACGGTTTTATGGCACCAATGTCAAAATAAAAGCATGTGATTTTGTGTGAACTGTATGAATGAGCTACAACGTACGATTCTGAGGTCAACCATGTCTCTTAATGATTGAAAATAGTCGTCGATTAGTTTTATAATCGGTTGGCTTTCATTTTTTAGTGGACACAACGTAATGTTTGGTGCTTCACAGGCTTGCTTGCCAAGAAGGCGGTGGAGGCGGGTCTCCTGGTTAAGCCTTATATCCGAACCAGCCTAGCGCCAGGAAGCGGCATGGTCACGCATTACCTCAACGCCAGTGGAGTGCTGCCCTATTTCAGCCAGCTGGGGTAAGCCTGTATTCACGCATGTGCCAACATTTATTTTTGCGGTTATTGTAATTGCTTTCTAATTATTCGGCAATGCAGCTTTGAAGTGATCGGCTACGGCTGCGCCACGTGTGTGGGAAACACGGCGCCTCTGCCAGAGAATGTCGTGGATGCCATCAAACAGGTGACTTGTTTCCTCCTTTAACCCCTGATGCGTGAATTTACACTTAGCAAATATACTTATATTATTTTGTTTTTATTCTAATCTTTTTCTTGTCTTGTGCTGTTGCAATCCGGACCATGCGCTATCCAGCTATACATCTATACGTCTATACTTCTAGCTATCTATACATCTACAGTATACATACATAACATTTATCTATACATTTAACTATCTATACATTCATCCACTATACATCTATCTATTTATCTGTACTAGAGCTGCAGCTATTGATTATTTTAGTAGTCGATTAATCGATGAACTACTTAGTTCGAATAATCGAGTAATCAGATAAGGAACATAAAAAATCAAAATACTTGAGCTGAGCCTCAAACGTTATAGAAAAATTTAAAGAAAGGGTCAATGTACAACAAAAGAACAATTGGCTGACTTACGTAGCATAACGCTGCTAGCTTAAATGCTATAAAACGCTTTTTTTTTTTTTTTAAACAATGCTCTCGACAAATGGTTCAGACACATATTCTTACAAAAAAAATGGCTAAATATACATATAAACTAAATAACGAATGCATTTAAAAACATTACCTCAAGCAAAAACTTTGTGCACTTTGAGATTTGTTTTCAAATGTAAAGTGCGTTATAAATAAAATGTATTATTATTATTAAAATGTATTAAAAACTTATGTTGGTCTTAACATGGAGCAGCTGTATTCTGCCATGTGAAATGAGGCAGACTAGAGGGCAGTGTATCCACCCAAATCAATAGAATTAAATACACTTTCAAAATTGACCATTACAACACCACTTTAATTAAACAAATACTCGAAGCAGCAAAATTTAATTCGAATCTTTTTTTCTAATCGATTACTTGAGTTAATCGATTAATCATTGCAGCACTAATCTGTACATTTGTCTATTCATCTATACATCTATCTATACATCTGTCTATACATCTATCTATACACTCATACAGCTATCTCTACAGTTAGTCCCCGGGTTATGAACAAGTTCCGTTCCCATGCTGGTGACGTAACCTGAATTTCGGCGTAAATCAGAATTAACCGTTTGTGTACCCCCAAATACCCCCTAAGTCTCAAAATAACTACCCAAAAATATGTACGCCATTGTACTGTCCTCTAAGTCCTAGCGAGACAGCGAGTACATGCACTCTTCTGGGCGTGCTTATTACCTGCTCTATGCTTCCTGCACCAAAATAAAAGCATCAGAAAACAAGTCAACATGATAATACACATTTTACTAAAGGGTATAACAGTCATATTAATAAAATAAAGTAGAAAAAAAAGATACTGTGATATAAGGTACTGTTTACGCGACAATAAATAAATAAAACGAGTAGAGACAAAATGGCAGACAAGACTCCGGTGGCGTAAAGTCGACGTCACCTAAGTCGGGTACGTCGTAACCCGGGGACTACCTGTATATCGATCTATCTGTCTATCGATCTATACATCCATCCATTGATAGATCTATACATCTATCTATCTATCTTGCTTAGCTAGCTAGGTTATGTGTCAGTGCGAAAACACACCTCCTTAAAACGACTTTAATTCTTGTTTTCAGTGTAAGTATACTTTCTTGAGATTAGAAAAATAGCTGAAAATAAGATCAGCAGACTTATTTTAAGCAACAAATTAGTATATTTATTCTTTAAAAAAGCTTGTTTGTCAGAAATGTCCTTAATTCAAGAATAGATATTGTTCAAAACATTATATATAACACCATTTACCATTTGAAAGCATTTTTTCCTTGATTTAGGTGAAAAAAAATACCAACATTTGGATGTATGGGCTTAATGAGAACAAATAGGAATATTTACTTAAAGTAAGTAGAATAATCTTACATGTTAATCTGTTAAGTAGTCTTTAACACTCAAAACAAGATGGAGATAATTATTTGACTAGCATTGGGAAATACATAAGTGCATGAAGATAATCCTTAAAAAATGAAATTGAAAACTAAAAATTGGAAAATACTAATTTAATATATGTTGTATATTTATGAAAATACAGAAAAAATAAAAAGTTTTAAAAAAGAATATGTATTCTTTATTGAAAAAATAATAATATATTTTTTTCATGTAAGTTATTAAATTTTACTTTTAAAAATATATTTTTCAATTTGAATTTTCTATGTGTTGTATTTTTTATCATTACCTTTTTTATGTACTCCTCCAGCATTAAGAAATACATAAGTGCATGAAAATAATCATTAGAAAAAACAAAATATGGAAAATGAAATTGAAAAGTATAACTAAAAATTGGAAAATCCTAATTAAAAAAAGATAGAGAAAACAATTTTTTTTAAAAATTAAAAAGCAAAAAAAATTACAAAACCCTAAAATATATGTTGTCTATGTATAAAATATAAAAAATAAAAATATTTTAAAAAAGGGAAATATTTATTATTCTTTATTGAAAAATGTATAAATTCTTCCTTTTTTTCATGTAATAGTTACAAAATTTTACTTTTAAAAATATATTTTTCAATTTGAATTTTCTATATGTTGTATTTTTTATCAATATTTTTTTTTATGTACTCCTCCAATTGTGTTCCAAGATTCCTCCAATGCTGTATATTTGTTAACTCTTTGGCTGCCATTGATTGCGATACACGTCCAATTTGCCGCTATCTTCCTACTTCAAATGGATTGGACGTCTACTACTGACAATCCATTTCAACTCACAGCAGAAGGATAATTGGGGGCATCTTGCATCGAAAATTGAAGGGAAATATTCTGTTTTTTGACTAAACATCCATTTCTCAGGGCGACCTGGTGGCTTGCAGCGTGCTCTCCGGCAACAGGCACTTGGACGGCCGACCGTGCGACTGCATACGCGCCAACTACCTGGCCTCGCCGCCCTTCGTGGTGGCGTACGCCATCGCGGGCACCGTGGGCATCGATTTTGAGAAAGACCCTTTAGGCGTTACTTCGGACGGGAAGGAGTTGTACCTCCGTGACGTCTGGCCGTCCAGGGAGGAGGTTCGACGGACGGAGGAGGACGCCGTCATCTCCTCTGTTTTCAAGGAGCTCAAGGCAAGAACGGAGGTAAAGTCATTTTTAAAATCTCATCTATAATGAAATTAAATGAAGAAATTAAATTTGACAATGGATTAGAAACAAATAGATGAATTTGTTATTATCTGAAATGATTTACTCTTTAATATCAACTATTTTGGAATCATGGAAATCAAGAGATTGAAAAATTAGATTGTTTTATAATCTTAAATTTATTGAAAATATTCTCTTTGAGATTAAGAGAATAAATGATTAACAAATCACTTTTTTTTCTCACTTGTTTTCTAGAAAGGAAACACGTTCTGGAACAGCATCGATTGTCCCGAGTCTGTCATTTTCCCCTGGGATGCCAAATCCACGTACATTCGCTCGCCGCCATTTTTCAGCAAATTAGTAAGTGCAAATTAAGGCTGCAAAAAATAATTGATTAATAAATTAGTTGCCAACTAATTTGATAAAATAAGCAGTCCCATTTGGGTCCTTGTTTTCTTGTTTGCCTGTGCTTAGAACAGTGTTTTTCAACCGGTGTGCCGTGTTAAATGATGTATAATGTCCATAAAAAGGTGGTTTTCACAGGCTTAAACCAGAATTACATTCATTAACTTAAAATAGCTTTCTGTGAATTTTTCTCCCATTTCCAACTCCGTGCCGACATAGTCAGGTGCAAGCTTGCAACAGGCGAACGGATGTGATTTTCAAAATAAAGCATGTAAAGGAACAATTTGTATTTGAGGTGCTATTTCAGACGACTTTTGGCAAATTAGACTCTCTTCTTTCAGCAGAAAAAAAGTTAGTTCATATCTTTTTCCATTCTTTAGAAGTCATCATTAGAAATTACCTTACGGTAGTTTGAGGAATTTTCCAATTTCTGATGAAAAAACGGAGAAATTGAGCTTTTTGTGAAAGCATAACTTTCAAACATTGACTTATACACAGGTATTTTTTGCTTTAGTTAAATCCCAAACATCTGAATAATGTTTTCCTTTTATAAAATAAGACAAGCAACAAGACAAATAGAGCTTTTGATAGCAAAGTAACATTGTATTTACACATACAGTTGTGGTCAAAAGTTTACATACATTTGTGAAGAACATAATGTCATGGCTCTCTTGAGTTTCCAGTTATTTCTACAACTCTTGATTTTTCTCTGATAGAGTGATTGAATTTGAATTTGAATTTATTGTCATTGTCATCATCATCATCAGATCATCATAAACAAAAACAAAAAAATCATCAAAAAAGGATCATCATAAACAAAAAATCATCAAAAAGGAAATCATTAACAGTTTCAGAGTGTGGACATTATCAGAGTGTGAATTTGTTTACCCGAAGGAAAGACAAGATGAAGACAGACAAGGAAGACGGGAAAAGCAGAAGCTTATCGGAAACCCGTCCCCCTTCCACCCGGGTCGCACAAGCAGCATGTTGTGTATCAGTCTTTGGATTGGAACAGATACTTCTTTGTCACAAAAAACATTCATGAAGTTTGGTTCTTTTATGACTTTATTATGGGTGAACAGAAAAAAGTGATCAAATCTGCTGGGTCAAAAATATACATACAGCAGCGCTAATATTTGGTAACATGTCCCTTGGCCATTTTCACTTCAATTAGGCGCTTTTGGTAGCCATCCACAAGCTTCTGGCAAGCTTCTGGTTGAATCTTTGACCACTCCTCTTGACAGAATTGGTGCAGTTCAGTTAAATTGGATGGCTTTCTGACATGGACTTGTTTCTTCAGCATTGTCCATAAGTTCTCAATGGGGTTTAAGTCAGGACTTTGGGAAGACCATTCAAAACCTTAATTCTAGCCTGATTTAGCCATTCCATTACCACTTTTGATGTGTGTTTGGGGTCATTGTCCTGTTGGAACACCCAACTGCGCCCAAGACCCAATCTTCGGGCTGATGACGTTAGGTTATCTTGAAGAATTTGAAGGTAATCCTCCTTCTTCATGATCCCATTTACTCTCTGTAAAGCACCAGTTCCATTGGTAGCAAAACAGCCCCACAGCATAATACTATCACCACCGTGCTTGACGGTAGGCATGGTGTACTTGGGGTTAAAGGCCTCACCGTTTCTCCTCCAAACATATTGCTGGGCATTGTGGCCAAACAGCTCGATTTTTGTTTCGTCTAACCACAGAACTTTCCTCCAGAAGGTCTTATCTTTGTTCATGTGATCACCAGCAAACTTCAGTCGAGCCTTAAGGTGCCGCTTTTGGAGCAAGGGCTTCCTTCTTGCACGGCAGCCTCTCAGTCCATGGAGATGCAAAACACGCTTGACTGTGGACACTGACACCTGTGTTCCAGCAGCTTCTAATTCTTGGCAGATCTGCTTTTTGGTGATTCTCGGTTGAATCTTCACCCTCCTGACCAATTTTCTCTCAGCAGCAGGTGATAGCTTGCGTTTTCTTCCTGATCGTGGCAGTGACAAAACAGTGCCATGCACTTTATACTTACAAACAATTATTTGCACTGTTGCTCTTGGGACCTGCAGCTGCTTTGAAATGGCTCCAAGTGACTTTCCTGACTTTTTCAAGTCAATGATTCGCCAAAATTGCTAATTCGTGTTGCTGTATGTATATTTTTGACCCAGCAGATTTGATCACTTTTTCTGTTAACCCATTATAAAGTCATAAAAGAACCAAACTTCATGAATGTTTTTTGTGACAAAGAAGTATCTGTTCCAATCACTCTGTCGGAGAAAAATCAGGGTTGTAGAAATAACTGGAAACTCAAGAGAGCCATGACATTATGTTCTTCACAAGTGTATGTAAACTTTTGACCACAACTGTAACTGACTGAAAGATGACGCTGTTCTGGCCGCGACAGCCGGTTAAACTTTTCCCTCATCGCTGTCTCTCTCATAAAGAGTCTCTCCGGGCTTTGCTCGCGAGCAGCACGGACTCAATGGCTTCGTCCGCTGCTAGTGGTCCCGGTCGTTCTGCTCGGTCGTCCGCCGCCTGGCATCCATTCGGTCGTCTTCCACCAGCGCTCGGCCCTGCGGCTTGGCCGTTCGTTGCCGTTGAACTGGGTTGCGGGTCTTACCAAATGCGCTACTGCCCTCCAGTGTCCAGTTTTACTGCTTTAAAATGGATTTTCAGCTTTGTGCTTTGGAGCTAAATTGAATCAGAACCCAGAGATGTCTTTTTTGAAAAAAGAAAAAAAAAAAAAAAACGTGAAAGACGTATAAATACGTCTTTGGGACACTAAAACAATTAAAAATAGAACATATTTATTTTGGGAGCAAATGAGTTAGAATAAGTTTTCAGCTTCCTATTTTTTTTATTTCAAGAAATCTGAGTAAAATTTACTTGGAGCACTGGCAAATCATTTCACTTATTTCTAGTAGCTTCACACTGAAAACAAGGGAATTTAACAAACTTTTGAGGAGGTGTGTTTTCACAGTGCACAAATTTGCAAATTGTAAAAAGGAAATTAAAAAAAAAAAAAAATTGACATCTCTCCTATTTTAACCTAGAGTAAAGAAGTCCCGCCCCTCCAGTCGATAGAAAACGCGCATGCCTTATTGTTCCTCGGCGACAAGGTGACAACAGACCACATCTCACCCGCCGGAAGTATCGCCAGAGTTAGCGCCGCTGCCAAGTACCTGCTCAGCAAAAGGTGGGTTGCAATGATCAAAATTTCAACGAATTTCATCAACATTTTTCTTGCTACTGCGGGGCAGGTTGACTCCTCGGGAGTTTAACTCTTACGGCTCACGGCGGGGTAACGACGCCGTGATGACCCGAGGGACGTTCGCCAGCATCAAGTTGCAGAATCGACTGGTGGGAAAAGCGGGGCCTAAAACGCTACACGTCCCCTCGGGGCAAACGGTGAGTTATATTTGTGTTTTCTATCTTGATGCTTTTCACGACATTTTTTTTTTTTAAGAATCGGCAATGACAAACTGGAGAGTGATAAAAATTTTCATTCACATTAGGGCTGTCAAACGATTGAAATTTTTAATCGAGTAAACCACAGCTTAAAAATTAATTAATTGTAATTCATTGCAATTAGGGCTGCAGCTATCGAATATTTTACTAGTCGATTAAACGGTGGACTAGTTAGTTCGAATAATCGAGTAATCGGATTAGGAACATGAAAAATACCCGAGCTGAGCCTAAAACGGTATGAAATTAAAAAAAAAAAAAAAAAAGGATCGACAAAAGAACAATTGGCTAACTTACACAGAGAAAGTCTGCTAGCTTAAATAATATAAAATGTTAGGTTTTTTTAATTTAATTTTTTTCTACAATGGTTTTAACTAGAGATGTCCCGATCAATCAGTCGTCCGATCACGTCATTTTCAAAGTATCGGAATCGGCAAAAAAATATCGGCCATGCCTTTTTAAAAAATTTTTTTTAATTAAATCATTTTCTGATTGTATTTAACGTAACAGACATACCGTAATTTCCCGAATATAACGCGCACTTTTTTACCCCAAAATCAACCTGTAAAATCATGGTGCGCATTATAAACGGGTACATGTATGGAGACAGAAATATATATATATTACATATATATATATAAAATGATTTTTTTTTATTGACATGGCCACGTTGTGTTGAAGAAACATATGCGGTGACCCGTTGCCGACCATTACGGTACGTGACGTCACAATTTTGTTTCGGTAATACTTCACTCTAATCGGCCGAATGATTTCGTCTGTGTTAAATTCTGCTTTTTTTACTCTCCATAAAGCACGGAATTTAGTTTCTTGAACTCATTTGAGTCAACGTTTATTGCAGCTCCGCAACTCTGACCATAACAAATGTAAGCACACAGACTTCCTGTGTCCGTCAACTATCTGTCCCTCAGGAAACTCAATCCCAAATAACAATAGTTCCTATTGTTACTGTCGCGGTCACAGCGATGAGCTCTCACGGATTTCCGACTTACGTCCTCACTTTCATTTTACCGTATCAATCCATGGAAGAAACATTTATTCATCATGATGAAACGAGCAAGTTATACAGCAGCCTTTAAAAGAAAAGTCACATCTGTTTTGTTTTCTCATAGATTCTGGTAAGCTGGAGAAGTTGTCAAATCGTATTATTACCGTAAATATTGTCAGTTTATGGTAATGTTTTGAACTACCAATATGCTATGCTTGGGCTGTGTTTCACCAGTCAGTAAAATGACATTTCTGTATCTGTACACGAGCTCTGTTTTCTTGTATTCTTCTATTTATTGGTGCTAAAATTAGGGTGCGCGTTATAAACGGGTACAATATTTTTCCCTAGATTTTACAAGTAAATTTGGGGTGCGCCTTATATTCGGGAAATTACGGTAATATGTTACACTCATCCAGAGTCTTTAGCTTAGGCTTAAGGTAGGGTTGTCAAATTTGTCCCGATAACGGCAGTAAATACATTTTCAAAAAATGTATCACGTTAAAATATTTAACGCAATTAATGCATGTGCTGCACGACACACTCACGCATTGTCGCGCGCATTCTGTAATGGCGCCGTTTTACCTTTATAGAGAGATAAAAGGCAGCGTAAAATGAGTCGAGTGAATTTTGGCAGCCTTCGGAGCCTTTTTTTAATTGGCTAAAGCCTTACAATCCCTCTTCCTACGATTAAAAATATCATGGGAAGCGATGTGGGGAAGCAAGGTAGCAATTGATATTTTTCTTAACACTTTGTTATTTTCCAACGCAGAGAAGATAAATCAATTGGTAGCACTACGCACAGTCATGGTTGCACTTCCCATCATGCATTTGGGCATGGCTACAGTATCATTTACTGAAAGCTCAACAAATACACTAGATGGCAATATTTAGTCACAATATACAAAGTCGCAAGTCTTTCTATCCATGGATCCCTCTCACAGAAAGAATGTTAACAATGTAAATGCCATCTTGAGGATTTATTGTCATAATAAACAAATACAGTACTTATGTACTGTATGTTGAATGTATATATTCGTCCGAGTTTTATTCATTTTTTTCTTAATGCATTGCCAAAATGTATATGATCGGGAAAAGTTATCGGGAATGATTGGAATTGAATCAGGAGCAAAAAAAAAAAGCAATCGGATCGGGAAATATCGGGATCGGCAGATACTCAAACTAAAACGATCGGGATCGGATCGGGAGCAAAAAAACATGATCGGAACAACCCTAGTTTTAACAAATGGTTCAGATACATATTCCCACAAAAAAACGAGTAAGTATACCTATGAACTAAATCATGAATGCATTAAAAAACATTAGCTCAAACAAAAACCTGGCTAATGTTGGTCTTAACAGGTAGCAGCTGGTTTCAGCCATGAGAAATGAGTTATATTCATTGTTGCCACCCAAATCAATAAAACTACATGCACACACTTTCAAAATAAACCAATACAACGCCACTTTAATTAATCGAATGCTCGAAGCAACAAAATTTAATTTGAATATTTTTTTCTAATCGAATACTCGAGTTAATCGATTAATCGTTGCAGCACTAATTGCAATTCAAACCATCTCTAAAATATGCCATATTTTTCTGTAAATTATTGTTGGAGTGGAAAGATAAGACACAATACGGATATATACTGTACATTCAACACACTGTACATAAGTACTGTATTTGTTTATTATAAAATGAAATCCACAAGATGGCATTAACATTATTAACATTCTTTCTGTTAAAGGGATCCACAGATAGACTTGTAGTTCTTAAAAAGATAAATGTTAGTACAATTTATAGTAATTTTATATTAAAACTCTCTTAATGTTTTCGTTTGAATAAAATTTGTAAAATTTTCAACCAAAAAATAAACTATTAGCTCGCCATTTTATGTGGCGTCGCCGAGCAGTGACTTCACATAAAAAAAAAACAACAACTGTCTTTAACTACGTATGGTAGTGATTGAAATACACCACAATGTGTCAATGGCGAGTTTTAAATTACTTAGAAATCAAGCTAATGAGTGTGTTTTGTCCCTCGACTGACACCGTTGTTTCCTGGGTCCATCCATTCCATTGTACTTCATCGTCATTTGAGTGCAGGCTTCACAACGTACGAGACCTCTGATAGTTTGTATATTTTGACTAAATATTGCCATCCAGTGTATTTGTTGGGCCAAAGGAAATGTTTGAATAGAGTTTGACCAAAGTCTGAGTAAGTTTTATGTACAGTGGGGCAAATAAGTATTTAGTCAAACACTAATTGTGCCTGTTCTCCGACTTGAAGATATTAGAGAGGCCTGTAATTGTCAACATGGTTAAACCTCAACCATGAGAGACAGAATGTGTGAAGAAAAAAAAACTGAAAATCACATTGTTTGATTTTTAAAGAATTTATTTGCAAATCACGGGGGAAATTAAGTATTTGGTCAATACCAAAAGTTCATCTCAATACTTTGTTATGTACCCTTTGTTGGCAATAACGGAGCCCAAACATTTTCTGTAAATCTTCAAAAGCTTTTCACTCACTGTTGCTGGTATTTTGGCCCATTCCTCCATGCAGATCTCCTCTAGAACAGTGATGTTTTGGGGCTGTCGTTGGGCAACACGGACCCTCCGCAGATTTTCTATGGGGTTGAGACCTGGAGACTGGCTAGACCACTCCAGGACCTTGAAATGCTTCTTACGAAGCCACTCCTTTGTTTCCCTGGCTGTGCGTTTGGGATCATTGTCATGCTGAAAGACCCAGCCACGTCTCATCTTCAATGCCCTTGCTGATGGAAGGAGATTTTCACTCAAAATCTCTCGATACATGGCCCCATTCAATTCTTTCCTTTACACAAATCAGTCATCCTGTTCCCTTTGCAGAAAAACAGCCCCAAAGCATGATGTTTCCACCCCTATGCTTCACAGTGGGTATGGTGCAATTCAGTATTCTATTTCCTCCAAACAAGAGAACCTGTGTTTCTACCAAAAAGTTCTATTTTGGTTTCATTTGACCATAACACATTCTCCCAGTCCTCTTCTGGATCATCCAAATGCTCTCTAGCGAACCGCAGACGGGCCTGGACGTGTACTTTCTTCAGCTGGGGGAGATGTCTGGCAGTGCAGGATTTGAGTCCCTGGCATTGTTACTGTGGTCCCAGCTCTCTGTAGGTCATTCACTAGGTCCCCCCGTGTGGTTCTGGGATTTTTGCTCCCTCTTCTTGTTATCATTTTGACGCCACGGGGTGAGGACGGAGTTGAAAGTCGGTGTTGCCCAACGACAGCCTCAAAACATCACTGGTCTAGAGGAGATCTGCATGGAGGAATGGGCCAAAATACCAGCAACAGTGTGTGAAAAGCTTGTGAAGAGTTACAGAAAACATTTGGCCTCCGTTATTGCCAACAAAGTGTACATAACAAAGTATTGAGATGAACTTTAAGTATTGACCAAATACTTATTTTCCACCATGATTTGCAAATAAATTCTTTAAAAATCAAACAATGTGATTTTCTTTTTCCACATTCTGTCTCTCATGGTTGAGGTTTACCCATGTTGACAATTACAGGCCTCTCTAATATTTTCAAATGGGAGAACTTGCACAATTAGTGGTTGACTAAATACTTATTTGCCCCACTGTCTATTTTGCATAGCAATTTTGATTGGGAAAGCCAGTTCTCTTTGCATTGTTCTTTAACTTTGTAAGAATAGGGCCTTATTAATACAGATTGAAGCACATTTTATTTTTCTGAACATTATTTTGAGATAGGAATATTATTTTTGTTGTGCTTTCACTAAATGATACTTATGTTTGTCGTGAAGGAGTTGCCGAAGCTTATGCCAATAAACGGCGCGGCCCAATGAACGCTTGTGTCCACTCGCCTTTCTCTACCTCTTAGCTCTCAGTGTGGAAAAAAACGGCGTCACTGTAATCTGTTTGAGGCATTACATGAGCGGGTCATTCCGCGCATGCGTTAAATATGTCAAATATTTTAACGTGATTAATTAAAAGAATTAATTACCGCCTGTTAACGCGATAAATTTGACAGCACTAATTCACATATAAATGAAATATTAACAATAAACTAGGAAATGCCATTTCTGGAGAAATTGCTATTGTAGCTTTGCTGTGATGGTTGGTAAATCGAGTCACTTCCCGTTGATTTTGAGGCATCTCGGACTACCTTTAGTTATCCCTGAAAGGCCTCATTTGGTCAGTCCAATTCCAAGCCTCATTTTTTAAATACATATTTGCACATTCCTCTGCCCAGATGGACGTGTTCGAGGCGGCCGAGCGCTACCAAAAAGACGGCGTTCCGTTAATCATCCTGGCCGGGAAGGACTACGGATCGGGAAACTCCCGCGATTGGGTGGCCAAAGGACCTTACTTACTGGTATGAACTGACTCGTCTATAGTAACTTTGGACGTTCGCGAGGCTTGACGTCGAATTCTTCCCTCAGGGGGTCCGCGCCATCATTGCGGAGAGTTTCGAGCGCCTGCACAAGAAGCAGCTGGTGGGCATGGGCATCCTGCCCCTGCAGTTTGCGCCAGAGCACAACGCCGACACGCTGGAGCTCAGCGGCGCCGAGAGGTTCGCCGTCGACTTGCCGCAACGCCTCGCGCCCCGCCAGCAGCTCACCGTCAAGGTAAGATGCGTTCGCTCGTTCTTATGCGAGGACGCGCCATCCTTGGCTCACGTTGCCGTTTTGTTTCAGACGGACAACGGCAAAAGTTTTGATGTCACGGCCCAGTTGGACGACGACCTGGACGTCATCTTTCTCCAGCACGGGGGGCTCCTGAGATATGTGGCGCGGACAATGCTCTGAGACTACTTTTTGACGAATGGACGTTGCTCAAAATTAGCTCTTTACGAGACTTTTTTTTTTTTTTTGGACTCAAGTTGCCTGCGATTAGTTGGACTTTTGTCACAATAAAGTAAAAAATATTGCTGTGATACGTCACCGCAAAAACTTTTTGTTTGTACTAAGTCCATGTTTGTCAACTAAACGTAATTTCAGCCCAGTGTGTCTGCCTCGTGCATCCTTATTTCACATAATGATGGTTGTTTCCTCCAAAACGTCCTGGTCAAGTCATGCAGCATTAGAGTGGCTGCTGCTGGCTGAAAAAAAAAAACTTCTATCTCTCCTCTTCAAAGGGGGTGCAGGAAGCGGCATGTCTTCAACATGTAATTCTTTTGGGGCTGTGTGTGGGGGGGGGGGGGGGGGGGGCAAGTCATCAGCCAGTCAAATGTGCATTTGAGGGAAAAAAATGAACTGGCACATTCAGCAATTAAATAGGGGTAAACGCAAGTCTAAACATAATTAAAATTATTCTAGAGCTGTCAAACGATTAAAATTTTTAATCGAGTTAATTACAGCTTAAAAATTGTAATGAATCGCAATTCAAACCATCTCTAAAATATGCCATATTTTTCTGTAAATTATTGTTGGAATGGAAAGAAGACACAAGACGGATATATACATTCAACATACAGCAGTACATAAGTACTGTATTTGTTTATTATAACAATAAATCAAGATGGCATTAACATTATTAACATTCTCTTAAAGCAATCCATGGATAGACTTAGTCTAGAAGACTAGTTCTTAAAAGATAAATGTTAGTACAAGTTATAGGAATTTTATATTAAAACTAGGGCTGTCAAAATTATCGCGTTAACGGGCTGTAATTAATTTTTTAAATAACGTTAAATTATTCGACGCATTTAACGCACATGCCCCGCTCAAACAGATTAAAATGACAGCACAGTGTAATGTCCACTTGTTACTAGTGTTTTTTGGTGTTTTGTCGCCCACTGCTGGCACTTGGGTGCGACTGATTTTATGGGTTTCAGCACCATGAGCATTGTGTAATTATTGACATCAACAATGGCGAGCTACTAGTTTTTGATTGAAAATTTTACAAATTTTATTAAAACGAAAACATTGAGGGGTTTTAATATAAAATTTCTATAACTTGTACTAACATTTATCTTTTAAGAACTACAAGTCTATCCATGGATCGCTTTAACAGAATGTTAATAATGTTAATGCCATCTTGTTTATTGTTATAATAAACAAATACAGTACTTATGTACTACTGTATGTTGAATGTATATATCAGTCTTGTGTCTTATCTTTCCATTCCAACAATAATTTACAGAAAAATATGGCATGTTTTATAGATGGTTTGAATTGCGATCAATTACAATTAATTTTTAAGCTGTAATTAACTTGATTAAAAATTTTTATCGTTTGACAGCCCTAATTAAAACCCCTCTTAATGTTTTCGTTTTAATAAAATTTGTAAAATTTTCAATCAAAAAATAAACTAGTAGCTCGCCATTGTTGTCAATAATTACACCATGCTCACTCATTGTGCTTAAACCCATAAAATCATTTGGACCCGAGCGCCAGCAGAGGGCGCCAAACACCAAAAAACAAGTAACAAGCGAACATTACACTGCTGTCATTTTAATGTTTGAGCGGGGCATGTGCGTTAATTGCATCAAATATTTTAACGTGATTAATTTAAAAAATTAACGCCCGTTAACGCGATCATTTTGACAGCCCTAAATTATTCACTTAATAATGATAGGGTCAATTCTCTCCTTACAACATATGGGAAGACAATCTAAATGACCTATATAACTGAAGTCATTATATAATGCGAATAAGGGTGCTTAAAAGTTGGTGGGGACGATTTGAGCATCCTGAAAAGTTAGAAATGTCCCTACCATCCCTATGCAAACCTACATACTTGCTTATAGCTAACCCTAGTTCTAACTGTAGCCCAAATTTTAACCCCGGCCCTAAACCTAATCCTAATTTTAACCCTAGCCCTAAATCTAAACCTAGACCTAATTTCAACCATAACATTAAACCTAAAACAAACCCCAGTGCTGACTCTAGCCTTAATTTAAACCCTAACACCAAACCTAACCTTAGCCAAAGGTGGGTAGAGCAGCCAAATATTTTACTCAAAAAAAAAATAGTACCATTACTTCAAAATAATATTACTCAAATAAAAGTAGTCATCCAATAAATGTACTGAAGTACAAGTAAAAACGTATTTGGTGAGAAGAGCATTCAAGTAATAAGTAACATTGTAACTGCTTACAATGTTTGCTGAGAAAATACCATTGTTTAAAAAAATCAATTATCTTACTTATCTATATGAATTGTTATACTGTACTATAGCCTATTACATAACCTAGGGTGACCGAACGTCCTCTTTTGTCCAGACAAGTCCTACTTTCACGTAGTATCCTCGTTGTCCGGGCGGGTTTTATAAATTCATAAAAATGTCCAGTTTTTATGATTTTTCACGGGACCAATTTGAAGAGAATCCCTCCAGCCGCTGGGTGGCAGCGGCTGCTTGCGATGACATGGCTCCTAGCAGTAGGGAGGGAAGGAGTAGTGCATGTTTTTGTTGGCAGTTTACCCCTATCATGAGGCATTACCGCCATCTACTGGGTTGACGATTTGGCCACAACGCCTGCCCAGTTAAGTTTTTTACGATAAATACGTATATAATGGCAACTGTTGACTTCTGTCGGAGCTTTGACTGTAAAATCCCGTTTGGTGTCGCATCGTTGCGCTGCCGATGAATGTAAATTTTTATAGCAAAGTTTGATTTTTGCCTCAGCTATCAGTAAGCTAAACCACGCTAGGCATTATGGGAAACGTAGTTTTGAACTGCTCGGTTTCAAACATGCTGGTTGAATAGTTTGTCAGTTTATTTCGGTTATTGTTCGTGTACAATCTAGAACATTGAATAAGAATAACAATTCGTCAAGGACAATTGTCGTGATAGTAATTTATAAAAATGTTTAGTTGGCACATAGCATACTGTGTGTGTGTATTGACTGGACTACATTTCCATGGGTCTGCATTCTATATACTATTATTGTTTTTTTGTTTTTTTTTTTCAAACTGCATTTTTCCACCCAGAGTGAGGGGGCACGCTTTAAATATATTAAAGTGATATAGGCCACCTTGAGTGAACTTCGAGTAAAATACAAGTATCTTGAGGCCGGGCTGAGTGTCCTCTTTTTTGGAAATCAAAATATGGTCACCCAAACATAATCGTACTGAGCCAAAGAAATACATTAAGAAAATCATTTACCGTATTGGCCCCCGAATATAAGACGGCCCTGATTATAAGACGACCCCCTCTTTTTCAAGAAAAAAAGACTTTGAACATCACATTTTTATACAGAAAATAATCACAGTACATCTGGAAAAAAATGATTACAACAAAACATTTGAGAGAAAAAGCATGTTTTTTTTTTTTTGCCTAATTCAAATCTTAATATCTGAACATTTAAATATGTAAACTAAACTGCAATCACATTCGTAAATGAATGGCTTCTGGTATTTGAAATGTAAATAAACCAATCTATTGTGATACAACAACAAAATTGCAATATCTGCATTAACCATCAAAGTGAAGTCTAACTAACTGTAGTCGTGAAACGAATCTGAATAAGGAAAAACATTACAATAAAATAATGCAAACTGGTTAAACTTGAGAGTCGCTGAGATCTGTCATGAGAGAACATTACTCAAATTCAGCATTCGCTTAATTGATAGCTGGCGCCATCTAGCGTCGTGAATGTGTATAATGTCTAGACCCCAAATATAAGACGACTCCTACTTTTTCAGTCTTATTTCAATGCAAAAAACACTGTCCTATATTTGGGCCAATATGGTAATTGAGAAGCACTGGTATTACTCAATACAGATATATTTCGCAATAATCAGTTCGCCTATCAATTAATTAGGTTCATATTCATGAGAAATGTAGCCCTGACCCCCCCATTTACCCAATCTGTTTGGTCTTATTAATGTCCCGTCCCCAGCAAAAAGTTACATGCATGTAATGCTGTTATATCGTCCCTACCAATGTTGAGCTCAAACCTACATGCTTGGTCACATACAAAAAAAAAAATGACACAGGGACGCCATGTTGTCCAAATATCCAAGTGTAAACAGTGCAACTTTTATTTAATTTCTTTGCCTAGGAAGTTTCCATGAGACAGGTGCACATTGGTGACATTTTTTGTTTCTTGGTACATTGACAGCACACTGGCTTTTAATTCAGCTCCCGCCACGGTAAAACATGGTGTGATTTAATCGAACATGAATCTCTCTATAACTTTATAACCCTCCCCACCTAAATCAATCAATCAAAAAAAAAAAAAAGACATTTTTCACTTGCCTTCATTGAGTTAGCGCCCAATAGATGAAAAATGTCCTATGTTTTGTTGGGATATTTAGTGTCAGAATGTGGATGTTAGCTGCGACGCACACCTGATTGTACAGCAGAATTCCTTCTCAACAGTGTGTTACGTTACAATGAAGCAGTTGAGAAAATGCTTGTTTGACAGTTAACTCAAGTCACGCTTGTTTTCTATTCGCCCACAACATGAGGGCATTTGAGCCGTGTGAAAATAAACGGGCAGTAACCAGCGGAAACGCAAAAACATTGCGAGGAGGGAAACAATTTTGATAAAGTAAGGATTTGACAGGAAGAAAAATCAACAAAATACAAGTATATAAAATATAGTCAGCATTGTACAAGAAAAATTATACAAAATAGCGTAAGGATACATGAGTTGATTTGTAATTTCCATTTTCCAGGGGTTGAATGCTTGGCTTTTCTTGTAAACAAGTAACATTTGTAACAATCATGACATTGCAAATTTCTGCACAACTTTTTATTAGACTAAACTCCTTTTAGAATGTTTGCTAACAACAAAAACATTTGACCAAAAATGTGTCGTGTTTTGGGTTGTCAATGAGCAACTCTGACTACAACTACAATTGTGTTTGTTTTTTTTTCCTTTTGATCAATGAAAGCGTGACTAAATAAAAGAGAAAAAAAAAACTCCCGCTAATAAAAATGTTCGTAATGTAGCAAGCAAAATTTTCTGTGGGAAAAAATACATTAAACGTTGAGTTGAATTTTTTTGGGGGGGGAGTTGTGAAATATTTATTTTTGTACGACGAAGTATTAGGGCCAAACAAAGAAGAAGAAAATAAGGAATACGGGAATAAAATCATAGCACTACAAGATTAATGTCACAATATTACTAAATTTAAACCATAATTGTTCGAAGAACGAAGTCTTTGTCGCAATACGTACGAGATTGCTCTTTAAAGTCGTAATATTGCGAGATTGGGGTCACAATTCTGCGAGATTAAAAATTTAAAACTACGAGATTATAGTTGGATTACTGCGAGAATTAAGTCGTAAAACTACGAGAATTAAGCCATAAAACTGAGATTAAAGTCGTAAAACTACAAGAACGTCATAATACGAGAACGTCGTAATACTACATAACATTACAATCTTAAAATTGTAATATAACGATTTAATCTTGTCATATTATTTTTATTATTATTATTTATTATTATTATTATATTACTTTATTCCGATATTACGACTAACTACGAGATAATGTCCTAAAACTTCAAGATTAAACTCGTAGTAGTACGACAAGTCGTAATGCTACGAAATTAGTCGTAAAACTACGATATTAAAGTCATAAAACTGCAAGAATGAAGTCGAAAAATTGAGATTAAAGTCATAAAACTACGAAAACGTCATAATATCATACTACATAACGTTTCATAATATTACGATCTTAAAATTGTAATATAACGATTAAATCTCGTAATATTATGACTTTATTCCTATAATATTACGACTAAGAGCTAACATTTTAATACTACGAGAATAAACTCGTAGTAGTATGATAAATCGTAATACTACGAAATTAGTCGTAATACTACGAAATTAAAGTCGCAAAGATACGAGAATAAAGTCGTAAAACTGCGAGAATGAAGTTGTAAAACTGCGAGAATGAAGTCGTGAAACAGATTAAAGTCGTAAAACTACGAGAACGTCATAATACAACATCTCTAATACTACATAACGTTGCATAATATTACCGTCTTAAAATTGTAATATAATGAGTTAATCTTGCAATATTATGACTTTATTCCAATAATATTACGACTAACTACAAGATAACCTCTTAATACTACGAGAATAAACTCGTAGTAGTATGACATTTAGTCGTAATACTACGAAATTAAAGTCATAAAACTACGAGAATGCCATAGTACGCGATAACGTAACACTTCACAATAATAATAACAATAATATTACAATTTTAAAATTGTAATATAACGATTTAATCTTGTAATCTGACTTTCTCCTAACATTACGACTTTGTGTAAATTATGATTTCATTTTGCAATATTACGACTAATCTCGTAATATTAAAACATTTCTTGTAAACTACAACTTTAATCTCGTTATGACTTTAATCTAGTACTAATCCAACATATGACTTTATTCTAATAATATTACGACTTTTCCCAGTGGTGTTATATCATATGACTGTAATCTCGTAACATTATGACTTTATTCTTGTAGTCTTAGTATTTTTGGTGGGCCCCAATACTTTTGAGTTTGTCGTGAGTGAAATTGTTATTTTTGCATGACGAAGTATTAGGACCAATCATAGTATTACAAGATTAATGTCACAATACTACAAGATTTAAATACTAATTGTTTGAAGAATGAATTTACACGTCGCAATACGTAATACTACGAGATAAAAGTCATAACATTACGAGATTAATCTCGTGATATAAAGATTTATGAAGTCTGAACACTACTAAATGTTACGATCTTAAAATTGTTGTATTATAACGACATTAATCTGATAATATTTCAACTATTTTCTCATAACATAACTGCTTTGTGTAAATTATGATTTTGTAAAATTACTACTAATCTCGTAATATTAAGACATGTACTAATACAACGTACGACTATTAGACGTACGGCGATAATAATACAACTTTTTCTCGAAGTGTTACAATTTATGACTGCAATCTTGTAACAGTATTATTTTATTCTGTAGTCCTGATATTTTTTCATTTAGACCTAATACTCCATCCTACTTTTAAATTTGTCATGCAGTCATTTTCTAAAAATTTGTTCTTGCCCGTTTTCCTTGGTTGCTATAGCTACGATCAACGTGTCAACCTGAATTCTACTTCATTTTTTAAATTCTGGATGATTTTCACTGTGATATTTTCCCCAAATGTTATCCAAATACTCTTCCGTACAGTAATGAGTGGGAAAATGCATATGCAAAAACTTTCCAATCGTCTCCTACGTTTGCTTTTTTTCTTTCTCTTGTTTATAGAAGGCACACATATGTGAAGTCATTTGTCTTTTTTTTCTACATACAGTAAAATTGCAATCTAATGCCATCAAAACCAACTGAAGAAAAGCTATTTTTTTGTATCCAAACTAAATTTTGGCTTCATCCCTTTAGAGTCGTTTGGCCAGAAGGCTTCTTTCATCGGTTTTATTTTGTAAGAAAATATTTGCGCAAGGTTACACGATAGGGAAATATACAGTAAGGAGGAAGTTGAATGGAAAACAAGGAGAGGCTTGGTTGTAACAACATGCTACACCTTGTTCAAAGACAAACAGGAGGTGGCGCTCACGCGCTCGCTCAGGCGATGGCTTTGGCTTCGGGTAAAAAGGCCTCCCAGTACTTGATCAGCTGCGCACACACACACACACACACACACAGGAGATTGACAACAACAGTTCATTTAAACTGGGAACTGCGATTTCTCAGGCATTGACGGCAATAGACCTCCGATCCATTTTGACTGGTCTAGCGCCGTCAATGGCAGGTAATGGGTTAACTATAGATTAGAGCTGAAACGAATACTCGAGCAACTCGAGTTTAAAAACTGATCCGAGTAATTTTATTCACCTCGAGTAATCGTTTATTTTGACAGCTCTAAGCATCACGTTTTGCTCGGACTACTTTTAATGCGGGACAACGCGCTGATGTCACGTGCGGAAAAAAAAAAAAAAAAAAACTTACTGCAGCCGAAAGCCGCTACAAACGACGCCGAAATTGTTAAATACTAGCCCGCACAATGCTACGTTGCCGGTAGCGTCTGCTGCGTCTCAAAGATCACATGTATGTTGACCTAGATGCGCCATTACAGACTCGGCCGCGTCTGGGCAGCGTTAGCAAACAGCCGTTTAACGTTACTGTCATTACTAGCTCACGTAACGTTAGCCCTGCGGAGGGCTAGGTTTCTATTAATTATGACCACTGTTGATGCGTGGCTAACTTGTCTTACATACAGGCTTTAACATAACATAGCGTTGTGGAGTGATGAGGGTGTAAAATAAAAACTTAATAATGCTAACTATCAATTTTAGCTTAGTAGTCATTGCTGGATAAAACACCAAGTAGCACTGGTCCCTAATGTGCTCCAATACAGCCAGTATCATACATTTATTTTGAACACTGCAAAAACTCAAAATCCTATTAGGACTTACAGTTTAGACTAACTTAAAACTTAACTAGAACTTAAAAATGGCTTGACACCAATAGAAATTCAATTGAAACACGTGGGAAAAAAGTGTTTTATCAAGCGTAACGGCATTTTTAGGTAAGATATATTTACGTATATATATATATATATATATATGTTTATATATATAAATAAAAGCTAAAAGTTTTTTGAGTGAAAGCAGTGAATTAGTCTTTTTTTTAATTCTAGTTACAGTTTGAGATGCAATTGTTGGCTGTTTTCAACAATATACATCGAAAATAAAGACATTGATTGACTGAAAATGGTTCAAGATTAGATGAAATGTCTTGTTTTCTCATGTATATTTATAATTGCTCTTCACCTAAAAATATGTTTGTTTTATCCGATTACTCGATTAATCGATAGAATTTTCAGTCGATTACTCGATTACTAAAATATTCGATAGCTGCAGCCCTACTATAGATCGAAATGAATTAATCCCCCCCCTCCCCCCACTCTTAATTTCTATATTTGTCTTTTTCTAAATAGTTGAGATTAATTAAAAAAACAAAAAAGATTTATTCCAGATCATGATCATCTAAATAAAATAAAAATAAAAACGCAACAACATTCATTTTCATTCAATTTTATAATAGGCGAGATTGAAAAAAAAAAAGTCACTTTTTTCTGATTTAATAATAAAATTTAGAAAAGAATTAGATTATTACTATATATTTCTTTTAATCGCTTGACACCAGTTATGATCTAGTTTTCTAAAAAGTGAGATTATAAAACCAGATTAATTTAGATTCATTACAGATCAAAATGATTCATCTTAATGTTTTTAAATATCTTGACAGCAGTGTTCGTCAACGAGAATTTTTTCATGACGATGACGTCACCATGACGCGCTGAAAACGTGTCTTGGGAGACTAAAACATAACGAGATGGATGCCAGTTGTCGACTGACGACACGAGAACGAGTTTCCATCATAACTTTACAATGTAGGGGTGTTACAAAATATCGAAATGGTGATATATCGTGATACTTTGTATCCTAAAGGTTATCGATACGCTCCTGCCAGGAATTGAGATATCATTTTAAAAAGGTGTCAATGTCTAAAAAAATAAATAAATAAAAAGGAATCAACAAGTTGCTACCAAAATCTTCTAGCCTGGTACTCCAGACTCACCGCTGTTCCAGCTATTGAGTCTGGCCACCATAAAGCGGATAAAATTTCCAGGGCGGAGCAAGCCACAGCAAACAGACAGCGGAGTGGACCAATCAGCGACGGGTGGGACGAGGGACTTGCGCGCGGAAGTAAACATACGAGGAGAGCGGCGTTTATTCAACATGGCTAGCGCGAGACAGACTGTTGTCAATGACATGTGTCGATGTGTTTTTGGTCATTTAAAACCGATTTTTACCGTGGATTGGAACATATTCTCGGCTCTCCTGTTCGCTATCTGTGTTGTTGTGGAGACGACTTCCGACGCGGAAGAGTGACGTTGCTCGTTAAGAACACGTCACGCAAATAAACGAATCTGATTTGTCGATTGATTTTGTACTTGCTCGAGAGGCCGTTAATGGGCTGGGTCCCAGACTATACTCTCAGTGTTTGAAAAACACAGGGAGAACAGTCTGGCCGTGCCAGGCAAAAAATCTTCCACCATAATAGTGTCTCAGTTAACTCTAAGGCATCATTGACGGTGCACGACTCCCAATCCATTTAGACTGGGAACGTTCGTTCATTCAAAACCAGAGCATTCAGGCATTCTGTCCGATTTTTAGGGCATTTACAGGTCACTTGCTGTTGAGTTTGAGTCACTGCCTATTCATTTGGGTGACTCCCAGGTCACTTACTGTTAAGTAAGTGAAAATAAACAGGATGTGACCCATAAAATACCCCAAAATCAACAGGGAGTCACTGAAAATCAACAGACAAATGACCTTAAATGGCCCAAAATGACCTCAGTGCCTGTCATTGGCTGCCAGTGACGGCCATAGTATGGGCAGATTTGCAGGCCTATACACGCTAATTTTAAGTTGTATCGCCTCCTCGCATCTGTCGGCAGTGATTCGTGATAATAATGTCATGTTTAAGACGTTTATATGAAAAAAAGACGCAAAATACAGCTGAAATATATGAATTTCAGACGTTTGTCTACCGATGTTTACCTGTGCGTGCCCCCCTCTCAAAATGGCGACACGTTGCAATGCGAGATGACGTGACATCACGCCGACTGTGAGAATAGAATAGACGCTACAGAGAGGTTGGGGTTACGTCATGCATCCATTAGATGGAGCTGCGCTCAGAGTTGCGGCTTAGTATTGATTGATAATTAAAGCACACCGGATTATAAAACCCACAGTCGGCTTTTGAGACAATTTAAGGCTTTTAGGTGCTGAAAACACGGTAATTTAGATACATATTTCAGTCTAAGCAATTACTCAATTAAAGCCCTAGAGTATATATTTTACTATTTATTTTTATTTAAATACACAGGTTTATACTGGAGTGCCGCGTCAAATTTCGTTGTTCACAAAGTTCATTTCGTTTGCTGGCAATGACAATAAAGATTTATTCTATTGTATTCTAAATCCAGATTATGAATTCAATTTTCTTTCTCTTCACAACATTAATTTTTGCATGGGAATTTCTTTTTGTTTTGTCAGCTGTCAAACTCACCTGTTGCTGGGACTTGAGCAGATTCTCCAGATATTTAATGATCTGTCTTTTGAAATTTCTCGCCTTTTCCTTCTGTTGAGAGGAAATACAAACCCTTTTCAAGCCAACTGAGAGGAACGCATAGTATGGAGTTCAACACTTACCTCGAAGCGTAGCACTTCCTTGCGTACGGTGGCCGACACTCTGTCAAAGTCTTGCTCGTACTGCGTGACTTTGGCCTCCCACTAGAGAGGAAGGGAGAAGCGTTCGCCAATGGCGTTTACTCGCATCCAACTCAAAATTTAAAAATAAAGAAAAAAAGCACTGAACTGTACCTCCACAATCTCCTCTTTGGCCTGCTGCAGCTTGTCGGGTTTGTTGGCCCACTGCAGTTTAGCCTCAGTTTCTCGCCTCTTTTGCAGCGCGCTCTGTGCGTCCTGCCAGCGTTGCCACGCCTTCATACGCTGGTCAAATGAGCTCTGAACGAAAAGTTATTTCTTTGAAACGGTGGTGTCGAAATCAATGTAGGATACAGTGTAGAATTTCAGTATTTTGTTTTACATTAATTTATATAAAAAATAGCTAGCTAATTTATCACATTAGATTATCTTGGCTGTGATTTTGACTTTTTTGCTGTCGCTGGACATTTTCTTTTTGTTCTGCAAAGTGTTGCAAAGTAAATAAATTACACATATATGTGGCGAAAAAACACAGACAAGGCTGAAAAAGCAGTTTCTGCTCTTGCACCGCTCTTTAAAATAAACTGCTGTGTTTTAAGCCAAAAGAACTGTTGTGTCTGATAGAACAATATGTCTAATGCTGCCATAGCAGATTCATGGTGCACTAAGTCCCCGCACTATTTTTAATTTGTCCGTTTTACCCTGGAAACCCCCGTTTACAGATGTCGCGCAACCGCTTGTTTCAGCCCAGCCATAAAAAGAAGGTAAGTAATTATATTTATTATTTAAAATGTCTGTCATTTTTAGCTTAGAATCATTAATGTCTAATATTTAGTAAAAAAAAAAATAATAAAAAAAACAATTAAAAAAAAAATTTATTCACTCGCATATTTTGAACTTTTAAAATAATTACGTCACAATGAAAAAATTGGTGTCTGTAAAAAAAGTCACGGATATCTACCTCGTAACTATCGCTTGATTGTATTTTTTTCGTTACTGTCGCATTTTCCCCAATATTTTAGATGATAAATAATCGATCCAAACAAAGAAGAATTGAAAAAAAAAAAAAAACGCTTAAAAGGGCAAATATATGAAAATCTCAATTACTCCTTGACGTCTGCGATTTCTGCATCGCAACCCTTGTTGTATTACCATGTTTCACCCATAAAATCCCCCCAAAATCCAGCTGTGGCCATTCACATCTGTGTCTTGACAAGTGTTGTCAATTTTACTATTAAAAAATTAATTACAGTTACAAATCACTTCTCCCAAAAAGTAATTGCGTTAGTAACTCAGTTACCTGAGTGTAAGAGTAATTAGTTACTTGGCAAAGTAACTAGTGATAATTTTCATGTTTTTTTTTTTCCCTCCAAAAAAAAAAAAAAAACCCAAACAAACAAACAAACCAAAAAAACATGTCACACAATGTGAAGTTTAAAGGGTTTTAGGGACAATTGGCCCTAGCTCAATTCTTTACCCTCCACTTAACTAGACACAAAGGTATTGCGATAACTACAGTAGATAGTAACCTTTGCTATGTGTGGAAGTCATTTAAAGTTGTGAATCAACCGTTAAAATTGCTCCCGTTATTGCATTAGTTCCCTTCTGTCTACTTTCAACATGTGTAAGTTTTAAAACGGTTTCATTGTTTAAAGATAGATTTAAGTCAAGATTTTGCCGATTTAGGAGCATTTTAGATTTACAAAAAAAAAAAAAAGTTACTTAGGTTCGCTAGGAAGGATCTCTACAACATAGCCCTCCTGAGTGGTCTACTGCTTTAAGATGGCGGCTGTTTACTAACGCATGTAGTCCTTAAAACATGTTGCCAATGCAGCCGTGTGTCATTTGCATCTAGTTCTATAATATGTGATATCTACCTTATCATGTGGGCGTAGTTTGCAGGCTATGGCTACAGTCAGGTATTATTGGAGCCACCTAGCATCGCATTTGCAACGGCGTCTTCCCCACTCCTGCTGTGCTCTCTCGTCTCCGCAAGTCCGACTCTCTCAGACTTTTTTTATTCAACCAACTTAAAAACGCACGCCTTTCCCGCCTCAGTAACGGTAACGGCGTTGCCAAGATGAGAAAAGTAATTAATTAGATTACTCATTACTGAAAAAAATAACGTCGTTAGTAACGCCGTTATATTCTAACGCCGTTATTAACAAAACTGGTCTTGACACTCGATGATACATGCTACATGGAGTTTTTGGATCGAAACAAGTTAAGTACGCGATAATATCTCGTTAAAAAATTGGAGTCTTTAATTCTGCTCTCGCGTGCTCTCACCTCCAGTTAGGGTTTTGCTGTTTAAAAATTGTTTTTTTATTTAAAAATGCCCTCCTGTTCAACATTTTTCTTCCTCCAGAAAATTGACATTTTAAGCTTTCCAATGATGTATCACACGTGCATATCGGACAATTTTGAAATTTGGCCAAATTGGGGGTCTCAGAGCGGAACTTCAAGGCACCTAAGTGTTTTGCGCCAAATATAACACTACTCCGATCCTCTGTTTAACAAAAAAGTGGAAGGATTTCAAGTTGATTTTTCTGAAAACAGCCCTCGGCAAAAACGGTTTGGACACAAAGGCTTTAAAACATCGTTAGACAAACTAAACCGGCATACTCTGACGGCGCCGAGCAGTCGTATGAAATCGGCGATGAGCTCGGCGAAGCCGAAGGTATCGTTGGCCGCCTGGTCGTGATGCAGCTGCTCCATCTTGTCCTCCACTTCGGCCAACTGCGAGAGCGCTCGCGACAGTGCCGTGTTGTCCTCGGCGCTGCCCAGCATGGCGGCGCTCTTGGCGAAGCTCGCCGTGTTTGCGGAAAGCTCTGCAGTAGCGAGGAAGGCCAATTAGACGAACGTTCGAAAACGCTTCGACGGGTCTTGTTACCTTTCCTGTGAACGACGAGCGACTCCACCAGAGCGTGGAGCTTCCGGAAGTGTTGGTCAGCAGACTCTACTTCCTGCAGTTTGTCCTCGAACCACTGCCGCACCAAAATACGACAGCTGGGTCAGCCTTTAACGACGCGACGATTTTTTTGGGAGGGTTCTCAAACTCACCACGTCTGACTCGTTCATCTTGATGGTCATTTTGCTGACGGCGTCTGTCGCTTTGTTGATCATTTTCAGGAAGCCGGCGCCGCTTAGAGCTTGCGTGCTCACAGCTCTGGGCAACTGTAAAAAACGGGTATCAACAAAGATGATCATAGTTTTTTATTGTGTTGTATTTGTCAATGAACACTTTTTCATGACAATGACGAGATAATAACGAGCTAAAAACGTGTTTTGGGAGACTAAAACATAACGAGCCTAATGCCAGTTTTCGTTTGACGAGATGAGAACGAGACAAAAATGCGCGATAGTTTCCATCACATGTTCACATTGTGTGACATTTTATGTCTAGTTAGCCTGGATCATTGCATTGTCTGGTTGTGTCACACATGTGACATGCTGCACCCCCTTACTCCCCAATGCAGTGTCCTCTCAAGTCTAAACGCTTGCATGGTAAGATTTGTTTTCTTATTTTGGCCAGAGAGAATATGCTTTAACCTCTAAAGGTCTGTGCTGAGTGATCATCACACACTAAATGTAACTCGTAGCATTAGCATAGCGTTCACATTAGCATTCGGTTAATGTTTCAGCACATTTTGGAAGAACAGTTTTTTTCCTCCTATTCTCATCTCATCCTGTCTTTCCTGTTCATTTTGCTTTTGCTGCTCATTTTGAGAAATATCGACAGTGCTGTCATGCTCATTAATGTTCCTTTCGGGTTCAAATTGAAAGGGTTGAACAGATAACATGTTTATTTCACGAGAGTCATACTTTAGAAGTCCGGCAGCGTAACTATGTAACATCACCGCCCTGCGATGTCAACAACAATGACGACCTACTAGTTGAACTAATTTCACGAATTGTATAAAAATGAACATATCAAGAGGGGGTTCAATATCAAATTATTTTATCCATCCATCCATTATCTTCCGCTTGTTTCGGGGTCGGGTCGCGGGGGCAGCAGCTTTAACAGGGAAGCCCAGACTTCCCTTTCCCCAGCCACTTCAACCAGCTCCTCCGGCGGGATCTCAAGGCGTTCCCAGGCCAGCCGAGAGACATAGTCTCTACAGCGTGTCCTGGGTCGTCCCCGGGGCCTCCCGCCGGTGGGACATGCCCGGAACACCTCTCCAGGGAGTCGTCCGGGAGGCATCCGAACCAGATGCCCGAGCCACCTCAGCTGGCTCCTCTCTACGCGGAGGAGTAGCGGCTCGACGCCGAGTCCCTCCCGGATGACTGAGCTTCTCACCCTATCTCTAAGGGAGAGCCCGGACACCCTGCGGAGGAAACTCATTTCGGCCGCTTGTATCCGGGATCTTGTTCTTTCGGTCACGACCCAAAGCTCGTGACCATAGGTGAGGGTGGGAACGTAGATCGACTGGTAAATCGAGAGCTTTGCCTTTCGGCTCAGCTCCTTCTTCACCACTACGGAACGGTGCAGAGTCCGCATTACTGCAGACGCCGCACCGATTCGCCTGTCGATCTCCCGCTCCCTCCTACCGTCACTCGTTAACAAGACCCCAAGAATAGATACTTGAACTCCTCCACTTGGGGCAGGATCTCATCCCCGACCCGGAGAGGGCACTCCACCCTTTTCCGACTGAGGACCATGGTCTCGGATTTGGAGGTGCTGATCTTCATCCCAACCGCTTCACACTCAGCTGCGAACCGTTCCAGTGAGAGTTGGAGGTCACTGCTTGATGAAGCCAACAGCACTAAATCATCTGCAAAAAGCAGAGATTCAATGCTGAGGTCACCAAACCGGACCCCCTCAACGCTTCGGCTGCGCTTAGAAATTCTGTGCATAAAAATTATGAACAAAATCGGTGACAAAGGGCAGCCTTGGCGGAGTCCAACCCTCACTGGGAACGAATTCGACTTACTGCTGGCAATGCGGACCAAACTCTGACACCGGTCGTACAGGGACCGAACAGCCCTTACCAAGGGGCTCGGTACCCCGTACTCCCGGAGCACCCCCCACAGGACTCCCCGAGGCACACGGTCGAACGCCTTCTCCAGATCCACAAAACACATGTAGACTGATCGGGCCAACTCCCATGCACCCTCGAGGACCCTGCCGAGGGTGTAGAGCTGGTCCACTGTTCCACGGCCGGGACGAAAACCACACTGCTCCTCCTGAATCCGAGATTCGACTTCTCGGCGGACTCTCCTCTCCAGCACCCCTGAATAGACTTTACCAGGGAGGCTGAGGAGTGTGATCCCTCTATAATTGGAACACACCCTCCGGTCCCCCTTCTTAAAAAGGGGGACCACCATCCCCGGTCTGCCAATCCAGAGGCACTGTCCCCGATGTCCACGCGATGTTGTAGAGACGTGTCAGCCACTACACCCCTACAACATCCAGAGCCTTCAGGAACTCCGGGCGGATCTCATCTACCCCCGGAGCCTTGCCACCGAGGAGCTTTCCAACCGCCTCAGTGACTTCAACCCCAGAGATCGAAGAGCCCACCACGGAGTCCCCAGACTCTGCTTCCTCAAAGGAAGGTGTGTCGGTGGAATTGAGGAGGGCCTCAAAGTATTCTCCCCACCGGCTCACGACGTCCCGAGTCGAGGTCAGCAGTACACCATCTTCACTATACACAGTGTTAATGGTGCACTGCTTTCCCCTCCTCAGGCGCCGGATGGTGGACCAGAATTTCCTTGAAGCCGTCCGGAAGTCGTTTTCCATGGCCTCGCCGAACTCCTCCCATGTCCGGGTTTTTGCCTCGGCGACCGCCGAAGCCGTAGTCCGCTTGGCCAGCCGGTACCTGTCAGCTGCCTCCGGAGTCCCACAGGCCAAAAAGGCCCGATAGGCCTCCTTCTTCAGCTTGACGGCATCCCTTACCGCTGGTGTCCACCAGCGGGTTCGGGGATTGCCGCCACGACAGGCACCAACCACCTCACGGCCACAGCTCTGATCGGCCACCTCAACAATGGAGGTGCGGAACATGACCCACTCGGACTCAATGTCCCCCACCTCCCCCGGGACAAGGGAGAAGTTCTGCCGGAGGTGGGTGTTGAAACTCTTTCTGACAGGGGATTCTGCCAGACGTTCCCAGCAGACCCTCACAATACGTTTGGGCCTGCCAGGTCTGGCCAGCATCTTCCCCCGCCATCGGAGCCAACACACCACCAGGTGGTGATCAGTAGACAGCTCCGCCCCTCTCTTCACCCGAGTGTCCAAAACATGCGGCCGCAAAACTGCGGCCTAGGGTGTCCTGGTGCCAAGTGCACATATGGACACCCCTATGTTTGAACATGGTGTTCGTTATAGACAAACCGTGACGAGCACAGAAGTCCAATAACAGAACACCTCAAATTATTTTAACTCATAAAAACGTTTATCTAAAAGCCTTTCTATCCCTAGATCCCTTTGAATAAATTGAGCTCCCAAAAATTCGATTTATACTAAGGGTGACATAAATTTCCTATTTTTGGTGCATATTTTGGGCTGGTGCGACTTATACTCGGGTGTGATTTATAGTCCGTAAATACTAGGGGTGTAACGGTACACAAAAATCTCAGTTCAGTAAGTACCTCGGTTTTGAGGTCACGGTTCGGTTCATTTTCGGTACAGTAAGAAAACGGAATGCAAAATATAAATGTGCTAGTTGTTTATTACACACGTTTGTGCTTTCAACAATAGGAACATTAGCCTATACAAAGCTAGAATTCTGTTCAAAAAGTAGCAGGTATTTAATGATAATCCAACAACAATTTGCCTTTCAGACCCCGCGTATTGGTCAGCTTTCTTTCTGAAAGAAAGAAGAAAAAAAAGTCCTGTGCTAAAGAGAAAAGCAATCCCAATGACAAAGATTTTAACATGTATTTTACAAATGAAATGCCTCAATGAATCATTTTTTTCCCTTATGAACGGTTTTCAAAAGCTTTTTCGGTGGATTTTTTCAAGTTAAAGCGCCACAGAAATTAATAAATTTAATTGTGTAAGCAGGATCTGTATATTATTGTTATTATTTAATTACAGGTGTTTTAGCTCATTTCAATTTATTTTATTTAAATGGGTTATTTATTTTATTATGTGTTTATATTTTACAAATGTGATGTAGTATTCATTTACATTGTATATTTTATGTTGTATAACTTTAGTTCCTATGGGAATATTAGTTCCTACCTGTTTTGTTGTGGCAGGAGGGTTTTGTATTGAACACGGGGCAGTGTTGGTTATTATTATAGCAGAGAAGACAGCAGTAAACGACAAGTCAACTGTACCCCGATCTACCACTCAAGAGATCGGATGGACTCAAAAAGTGGGTTACGATTAGGCATGTGCCGGTATGAGATTTTGACGGTACGATAACCGTGAGCAAAAATACTGCGGTTTCACGGTATCGCGGTATTGCAATTATAGCTCCAAAATTTTGAGATGGGTTTAAAAAAAAAAAAAAAAAAAAAAATAATACAACTTTTTTCCATTGAAAAAAAAATTTTTTTTTTCCAGAACATATTTGCAAATTGGAACATGAATATAATGTGAAAATAAATTAATTAACAAAAAATAACAAATATTTTATATAAAATTAAAATAAATAGAACCTAGACTATACCCACAGCCACAGCTCAAGTTGCTCAATAATAGAGCAAGAACAAAATAATTGCTATAAAAAAGTAAAAACACTTCTAAATAAAATTAAAAATATATACTGTATGACTTTTTTTGAGGGGCCACTGTGTCAACTCTCTTCTACATGATGTCATGCCTTTGTGTTAAAGAGAACAAATAATTCATAAGTTAATAAGTTAGTTAAAAATGTATAAGTTGGTTTTATAAGTTAGTTAAAATGTAAATATTGTTGAGGAAAGGTTTCATCTAAAACAAAAAGTGAGGAGTGAGACCTCCTTTTGCAATTAGCGATCTTTGACGCGATCCTTTTTTTTTTTTTTCTTTCTCCCCTCTTCATTCAAGCTTGTTTCTCACTCAACGGCTGTGAGACATAAAACGTCGACCAAGCTGCTCTCCCAGCTTAGCCTAGGCTAACATTCGTCTTTGTAAGTTTTAGTTAGTTTGTATATTGAATTTGAAAGGAAAATGTATGTTTTGTTTTTGGCGACCTTTTTCATGGTGCTACTGCTATCCTGTTGAACCTACTCACATGTGGAAAAATACAATTGTATAACGTTTGCAATGTATTCATTTGTATATTTCACCACGATTTGAGAGCTCAATAAATTGAAGAAAAGTACGCCTTGTGTTTCGAGGGTTTGTTTTTGGGTTTGCTTGCTGTTTAGCAGAATAGCGTCACTGACACTCACGGCAACAAACGGGAAGGGTGAGCGCTGCCGCACCAAGCCACTTCGGCTGCATTTTGGCACATGAAAAATAGCGAATACCGTACTAAGGTATGATGGAAAATTTTAGTGGTTTTGAAACCGCGACGTTTTCACACCACGGTAAACCGTGAAACCGGTAACCAGCACATGTCTAGTTACGATTGCATATTAGTTCGAAAATCGACCGGATCCACCGTATTTTTACACGAGTGACTTCCAGTCTGCCCGATCCTAGCTACCGGTAATAGTATTGACGCAGGAGGGTCGCGTCTCGCGTCAAATAATAAACTCTGCCGTTCTTTTCGCGTGCATCGTGTTTGGCCGCTTCTGGGACGTGTCTAACACGCGCCCGCACTGCGACTGGTGTGCATTGGCTGATTGACTTTAACGCCCGCGTTTCACTGCATTCTCGCGGCGGCCACATTGTCGCGTCGTTGACGTTTATGGGTTATACTGTCCTACCGTGTTGGTCCTCATTATAGTAGAGAAGACAAAGTAAATATAATCTAGACAAAGAAACTGTAACCCAATCGACTCACAGCCTCGAAAAGTAAGGGTTACATTACGTCAGAAACTCGTTCGGTACGCCACCGTTCCGAACAGAGCACCACGTACCGAAATGGTTCAATACAAATACATGTACCGTTACACCCTTAGTAAATACGGTATTTTTTTTAAAGAGTGGATTTGCTCATTCTTATTCATTTGTCCTCAAAGTATTAGTTTTTGAACACAAACTAATGAATGTGCAACATTTGGTAATTCGAACCTCTCCAGTCAAAATGGATTGGACATCTAACATCGTCAATGGCACCCAATGAATAACAATTTTATTTGTTCCAGCTGACTGAAATGGTTTTTCATTTCTAGTTTTTGTCATTTGTTTTGTTTTGGTTAATTACAATAACATTGCAATTTAAAAAGCTTTTTCTTACTTCGTCTCTCTCCAGGAACTCCCGCACATCAGGGTCTTGAATAAGCGAAGGGTGAGTGACCACCCTCTGAAGATATCTGCTCAAACCAGGAGAAAAAGCGGATTTTACAGTCCTAGCATTAAACTGTCTTAATACATTGGTGTTATTTTCGCAGACTTCACAGATAGACGCTTGAGACTGGATTGTAGTCAAAAATTTCTCACCTTTCCAGAGCGCCTCTTCTTCTTTCAAGAAAGTCCGCGGAAGACGAGTCCTCTTTCCCCACTTTAACCTTGGTCATACCTGCAACCAGACATATTGTCAATAACATCAGACAAGCGACCTAAGGCTTCGAGGTGAGCCAAAGGTCGGCCTACCCAGAATGCTCTTCTCTGGCGGAGGCGGCACGATGAAACCGTTGGGTCCGTGCTTCTCAGAGAGCTTCTCGTACAGGCCCAGGAAGTCGCTGAAGCGCCGGCGTACCGTGAAGGTCTTGTTGCGGAACATAGACATTGTGGTCTAAAACATATTTTGTTACAAGATTAATAAAACACTTGTAGACTTTACATAACACGTGTGGTACACTTGAATAGCTCAAGCTTTACCTGAGTGGACACTTTGTAGGCCATATAGGCGGTCATTCCATCCCCTAGAACACATTCAAATAATATTTATTAAAGCTTGTCAAAATAATCCCCTATTAATTGACAACTTCATTTTAATGGCACAATGAGCTCAATGCCACCACAGAAGTTAAGCCTTTTGTCTGCGTCATCTCAGTCTGATTCCGAAAAGACTCAATCGGTTTTCTCAATCAATTTGCCATAGTTTCAAACCGCAATTATTCTTAACAGCGAGAGATGAATCTCACCAGATTACGCGAACGGTATTAATCGAGATTAATCGTGAGAGATTAACCCCCGATTAAATTTTGGGGGCGTTACATAGTCATATATTTACAATATTTCTGTACATCAGGTGCTTAATTCTACTGTAGATAACAATCACAAAACGTGATCCATATTATTTGGCTTTTAGGTGAAATTTCAGGATGATTCCAGTTCTTAACTAGAAACTGAATAGCAAAATTCACAACAGGTCTTAACCTATAAAGTCACAATTGTTCTCTTTTACTAAAATATGTTATTAGAAATACATAAAATATTGCCATTGATTTAAAAATCTATAATATTTAGTCCATGTTTTGACCTACGCAATGGACGCAGTTTGTTACTGTCACTAGATGAACAGTACTGGTGTTATGCAATTACATCTACGCGGCGAGACGTCTAACACATGCGCACATCGGTTAAAAGCGGCGAGTACTTAGTATTTGTGTTTTTATTGAGTCTTTTATTACCTTTTTATTGCCTCAAAATACTTTATGCATGAGTTTCCCCTCTCATACTTTTAGGCATTTTCTTTTGGCAGCTTTAAATCAGATTGTTGATCTGTTGACCACATTAGTCACATAGCGTATTTCAACCACACTTATTTGATATTACTGTGTTTAAGTATTTTCTTAAAGCATCTTTAGTAGGGCTGTCCCAAACGACTAATTTTCTCCCGATTAGTCAGCCGACTATTTTTACGATTTGTCGACTAATCTAATTGAAAAAAAATTTTTTTTTTTTTTTACTAATTTAGCAATGAAATTTTTGTTGACGCTTATCAATTCACAAAAAACATATTGGAACACTCAAATTATTTATTAAAGTACAAATAAACACGTAAATAACAATAATAAATCACAAATAAACAATGAGTTCAAATGCTGATAGAATTAACTAGTGTAGCCTCCCGATTGAACATAATTAGAAATTAACAAAACCTTAACCTAATTTATATATCAATGAATTGCCTATATGAATTGCATTTACCTTAATTTATTACCTTATCATTGACGATCTCTCCCTTGAGTGCAATCACTGTATATACTGTATATATTTATGACCTTTTAACCTTATATAATTTTTTATACCATAAAATAAACCATAACATGAAATAAACCTTTCAATTAGCATTAAGAACAATAGTAATAGCACTTATAGGCCCATTGTCAATGAAACATTATTATTTAGTAAGGCGACAGCACCCTCTGGTGTACAAAAAATGAAGAAGAAAAAAAAAAATTACAAACTGGGTGAAGGCGCTTGAGGTTTTTATTCACGGCCGACGTGCAGCCAAGCTTGGCATTGAAGAGACAGGACAGAAGAGTGTACTCTCCTTTGTTTCTTTGAAATAAGGCAATGTTTTGGACACTCTGGTGCGCTTTTTTTGGCTTTGTGCCGCTTTCCCCGCTTGCAAACAGAGCATCCGACATTCTAATTTTCCACGCATATATTTTTTTAACCCTTCATTAACCGTCGACGGGATGTTGTGCTCGTCGACGGATTTACGTCATCGATGACGTCGACTATGTCGACTAGTCGGGACAGCTCTAATCTTTAGTATGTTCTGTCTGTATGAATCTAAACAAAACAAGCTGAAAGCGCACGGTAGGATTTTAGGTGTCAAATGTGCCATTCTTAGGACGTTTCACCAGTGTAGCACATTTTAACAGAACACTGGTTTTGTCTTACTCTCGTCTCTTCCCGTCTTTCCTGTTCATTTTGCCTTTACTGCTCCGTTTATGAAACATTGACAGTGCTGTCATGCTCAACAGATGGCATGTTTATGTTGCTAGAGTCATACTCTGGAAGCCCGGCAGTGTAACCCAGTGACGTCACTGCCCTATGACGTAAAACAACAATGGGGACCTACTAGTTAAACTAATTTTACAAACTATAAAAATGAAAACATCAAGAGGGGTTTTAAGATCAAATTATTTTAACTCATAATAACATATGACTCTTAAAGAGTGTTATAGAGCGCCATAACCAGAGTGGATTGTTTATTATTGATTTTATTATGTCTTCCAGTAGGAAGTAGGAACCGATATATAAGGCGGAGGTTCTGTATTCAGTTCAGTCTGTGTTCAGGGTAACTCAAGAAAGAATAAAGGGATAATTCTCAAACTTGCATGATATGAAACAGAAGAGGTGATAAGATTTTGGGGTAATGAGGTCAAATGTCCCAGAGATCAGAAAAGGAATTCGAACGAGTAAATGGTTGATTACACTGATCAACAGTCAGATCCGTGCACAAAAAATTTATACCATTTGCATCTAAATTGAGATCACTGCATGCAATGCAGGTGTCAGAATATATAGAAATTGGCTGTAATTTGAGAGGTACGTCTAAGTTTTCTTCTTCCGCCGATTAAAGCCTATCATGTTAACTATGCAGAAATAACAACCATCAGTGTGACTTTTAGGCTACAACCACACCATTGGAATTTCAAATTGCACTGATTTCATGGGACCATTGTTACATTTCCTCAAACTCTCGGTACACGAAACAACATTGGTGTTGAGCCCAAGGCTTATCTTGATGCCCTATTTTCACGCCAAAATAAGCTTCTTATGATATTTTAATGAAACTAGTAATGCCTTGATGCTGTTCTTGCAGCATACATGTAGGAAAATACATTTGGACCATTTGTACACTTACGTCTTAGTTCTGCCAATATCATAATGCTATGAAAGCAGCCTATAACTAATTCTAAAGATCTGAAAAAATAGAACCAATTCAGAACAATACCACGCCCTATTAAAGGTTAATAGGACTAATGGGCTTACTTTGTCTTTTTACAGGTAGTGAAAAGAAAGGAAAAAAATAAGAATCTCACCTATTTTTTCTGGATCGCTAATTGCAATGTTGATGTCGAATTTGTCCTCAAGCTCCGACTCCTCCTCTTCATCCAGCTGTAGTTAAGTGATGCAGAAGGTTAACTATCACACTTATTTAAAGGCGATCTTTACAAGTTGTCATGAAGTGGTTTCCTTGATTAATGTGCATACCAATTTACAAGATACAAGCTGTTGCTTGGTTTAATTTTTGCTTTGCTTTGATGACACAAGTAGATAGCATCCCGGTAAATGAAGTACAGTGATCCTTCAATTATCGCAGTTAATGGGAACCAGAACCAACCGTGTAAAGTGAAAAACCGCAAAGTAGTGTCACCTTCTCCCCATTTTTAGCATACATTTTTTGTGTATGTATAATATCAATAAGTGCATATAAAACCCTATAAATGCACGTTATCATTAGGACATTAAATAATGGTTTGAAACATACCGTATTACTACACTTGCTGGCTCTATGTCATTCTAGGGTGATCATATTTTGATTTCCAAAAAGAAGACACAAATAAAAGAAAAATAATCCCAGTTTAGTCTTATATTTAAAGTTTATATGGATTGATAGAACGCACGCACGCACTGTGGATGCATGACGCACTCACATACCATCAGTTGGCCCCTACTCTCTATGGAGTACAAAAATTAAATAAATGCACGGTTAAATAAAGTACTAAATGTGTCATGAAAATGGTTCTATTTCAATGTTCACGACAGTTAAATTATTTCATACGGTACAAGAGTGTAAGAATAAAATAAATAATGAAATAAATCAATAAAAATTGAAATAAATCAACAAATGTTGAAATCAATAAATATAAAGTGGAATAGATACATATATATACTAGAATAAATAATAAATAAATGTTGAACTAATTAAATAAAAATGTAAATAAATGAATACAATTTTGAAATAAATAAAAACTGAAATTAATATAAAGTGAAATAAAAGAATATGAAGTGAAATAAATAAAAAGCGAAATATATAAATTAAAAACTGAAATAAATAGAAATAAAATTTAAAATAAATAATTACTGAAATAGAAGCATTTTAATGACACATTTAATAATTTTTTGAATTGTGTATTTATTTAATTTTTGTACTCCTGGTCCTCCATAACATTTAAATATTGCTTATTTGGCGCACTGAAAGAAAACAGACTTATCAGGCGTACTTTTATTTTTTTAATTTTTAATGACAGCGGTCAAACCTGTCTGCTGCCTAAAAGCTAGGCGCTAACGCTAATGCACAGCTCCTTCTCTGACGTCTTCTCTGCCTCTCTCGCTCTCTGCTGACATAATTGCTGCATGAATTCCGATTTGGGAGCAGCCACATTCTGAAAAAATGTGGCTCAGATCAGATTTTGACCACATACGAAAGTGACCTAGATCAGATTTGAAATTTTCCCCTTCTATGCGACTTGTCCCGTTCAGACCGTCAAGTTAATGCTTCACTCGAGTCGGGAAAAACACGAAAAATCGGATTTGTGCATTAAGACCTGCGGTATGAACCTAGCCTTATTCTCACTCTTTCAAATAATACGTCTGTGTAGGTGTACTGTACATACAACATACGTCAATGTAAATAAAGTGTACGCACTGTACGTAAATATGTTTCTGCAACTCTTATATCATGGTACACATTATACACGGGTACAGGGATGGAGACAGAAATATATTATACATTTACACACACACTTACATATACACACACACACATATATATATATATATATATATATATATACACACACACACATATATATAAAGACCGATTTTTTTTATTGACACGGCCATGTTGTGTTGAAGGAAACGTATGCCGCGATCCGTTGCCGACCATTACGGTACATGATGTCACCAATTTGTTTCGGTAATACTTCACTCTGATTGGTCGAATGATTTCGTCTTCATTAAATTCTGCTTTTTTTACTCTTCATAAAGCACAGAATTTAGTTTCTTGAACTAATTTGAATCAACTAGGGCTGCAGCTATCGAATATTTTAGTAATCGAGTAATCGACTGAAAATTCTATCGATTAATCGAGTAATCGGATAAAACAAATATATTTTTAGGTGAAGAGCAATTATACATATACATGAGAAAACAAGACATTTCATCTAATCTTGAACCATTTTCAGTCAATCAATGTCTTTATTTTCGTTGTATATTGTTGAAAACAGCCAACAACTGCATCTCAGGTGTAACTAGAATTAAAAAAAAAGACTAATTCACTGCTTTCACTCAAAAAACTTTTAGATCTTATTAATATATATATATATCTTACCTAAAAATGCTGTTACGCTTGATAACACACATCACTTAAAAGTTAGGATTTTTTTCCCCACGTGTTTCAATTGAATTTCTCTTTGGTCAAGCCATTTTTAAGTTCTAGTTAAGTTTTAAGTTAGTCTAAACTGTAAGTCCTGATAGGATTTTGAGTTTTTGCAGTGTTCAAAATAAATGTATGATACAGGCTGTATTGGAGCACATTAGGAACCAGTGCTACTTGGTGTTTTATCCAGCAATGACTACTGAGCTAAAATTGATAGTTAGCATGATTAAGTTTTTATTTTACACCCTCATCACTCCACAATGCTATGTTATGTTAAAGCCTGTATGTAAGACACGTTAGCCACGCATCGACAGTGGTCATAATTAATTGAAACCTAGCCCTCCGCAGGGCTAACGTTCAATGAGCTAGTAGCGACAGTAACGTTAATCTTATGTATTAGCGCTTAGCGCTCTTTATTAGCGCTCTTTATTAGCGCTTAGCACTGTACTGCTTTAAGATGGCGGCTGTTTACAAACGCTGCCCAGACGCGGCCGAGTCTGTCATTTCGCATCTAGTTCAACATACATGTGATCTCTATGAGACGCGCCAGACGCTGCCTGTTACCAATGTAGCATTGTGCGGGCTAGTATTTAGCAACGTCGGCGTCGTTTGTGGCGGCTGCGGTAAGTTGTTTTTTTTCCCCTTCTTCCTCTCCGCACGTGACAGCGCGTTGTCCCGCATTAAAAGTAGTCCTAGCAAAACGTGATGCTTAGAGCTGTCAAAATAAACGATTACTCGAGGTGAATAAAATTACTCGGATCAGTTTTTAAACTCGAGTTACTCGAGTTGCTCGAGTACTCGTTTCAGCTCTAGAATCAACGTTTATTACAACTCGGCAACTCCGACCATAACAAACGTAACACAACACAGATAAACCCAAATAACAATAGACCCCAATCACGTGACATCACAACTCCGCCCCCCTGACTGGTGCCGCTATATAGACCCTACTCACCTACGTCACAAAATGACGTGTCGCTGTATCCGGCCGCCATATTCTACATATTTTTTAGACCTATTCTCATTGTTTTCAATTAGTCGTGCAAGTTATAGAGCAATTCATGGAAGCCCCGGTGTTATCTGACGCTGTAAACTCATTGGATGCGTTGCATAAAAGGCGTTACGTGGAAAAGCTTCAGTTTATCCATTCGCCAGATCCGTATTTGATGCCTAAATCGATGTTTTTCGACCCGCTGCCTTCGCCGTCTCTGCCTGACCCTGATATTTACAACTATCTTGTCCACACAAAATCAGCCTATTCTCGCGAAAGTTTGAAAAACTTTGAGAGCTTGGAGGCATATAAATGCTACGTTGCTGGTTGGGTGAAACAGGTCCTCGTAGACGAAAATTCGGCAGGAATCTTGTGCTCGGAAGGTGAGTTACTAAATTTTCAAAATCTCTTGTTCTTTTGTTCATCCACTGTCAAGTCTAATGTATTTCATGTCATTTGTCAATGGAGCTAGGGCTTTTAATGTTTATATGGTTTAGTGATAGCACTCTCACTACATACGTATATAATATGTAATAAATATGAAGTGCGATAGCACTACTCCAGATTGTCCCTAGTTGAATTTATTTTTTGGCTTTTGACCTCAATAGTGAAATTGTAAATTAATTGTATGACAACTGTCTGATTATCCCCTTATAATTGTATATTTTCAGGTAGTTCATTCACAACGTCTGAGTGTATGTTGTCGGCGATTAGCCTAGCAATGATCTTAATTGTGGTTGTCAGCCCAAAACCCTCTAAATATATATTAAATGCATCTTACCAGATATAAAATGACTACTACATAATCTCTGGTAGTCGTTTGGAGCCCAGTTTTCTCGTCGAATTGCAGCAGTCAATCTCGGTCTCCTCTCCGGGTCTCTCGGAATACGGTAAAACTTCAAGTCTCTCCGTCTATCTTCTCTGTTTTTGCAACCGACCGCCACACACGACTTCACTATTTTGATTATTAATGTTAACGAGCAGAAAAACATGCCATAATAGGAAGAATTTACGAAGCGCTAATGCATTAACATGACGAGTATACGGACAACATGGGGCGGGGGCGTGGCTGTGACGTCACGTGAGTAGGGTCTATTGTCCGTCAGCTCATCGTGTTTACATACTACTGCTACGTACATTCCTCCTATTACTGCGTGTTTTTCTGCTTGTCTAAGGAATCACCGCCTAGTAAACGAACCCAAAAACCTTCCTGACAATCGTTAACATTGATTAATCAAAATGATGAAGGCATGTGTGGCGGTTGGTTGCAGTAACAGAGAAGATAAACGGTCATTTTAGTAGTTGCTGTGTGCCCATTGTTAAAAGGGCAAATCTCGAAAGCAGCACGGTTTGTTTTATCTCGGTCCATGATGCGTTTGTGTCGACAGCCGTCAGACAGCGGCGAAAACATCAATATGATGCAACACGATCGCAGACATCATCAGACGGAGACTACGAAGCTCGTCGCTACGGTCACGCAGCAAGAAGGTGAGCGCAACAACAGGTTTTGTGCCGAAAAATAGTCGCCCTGCGTGAAATGTCCCCCCTGACGGGAGCGCCCACACAGAAACAACTTTCTTGTACCGTGAATATGTATTATTTTACTCTGCTTGAACTAATAAATGTCATACCTGTGTGATTGTCATTGGGATATGGTCGTGAAAACCTGTAGACTAATACATTTATGTTCAAAGATGGTTATGTGGCCCAGTCCACGATTTGTTACTAAAATACAGTACTAATATTTTGTGTAATTTAATTATTTAAAACTGATCTTACAGTCGTAAATCCATTACTGTAAGGCGTCCATGAAAACATTTGATGTTTTCATGTCAATAAAGCGTTATAAATAAGCGCTCCTGTCAGGGAGGACATTTCCAGTGGCGCCTCCAGAAATTTTTCATAGGGGTGGCCAGATGGGGCCACTTAAAATCTTGGGGTGGCCAAAACTAAAAGCCATAATTTCAGGTTTTCATTATATTGTCGCAGTAAAAAGGTCAGGGGAAAATTTAAGAAAGACTTAAGGACAGGGTTACTGATATACTTTGGTGTATAGTGTAATATTTGATGTTACTAATGATTTAATGTGCCTAGTCCATTACTGTCCAGTCAACATTTTGAGTTCCACAACAATTCTGTTTTATTGTGTTATGTATATATTAGGCATAAGGTGTACGTTTAACTAGGGCTGTCAAATGATTAAAATTTTTAATCGAGTTAATCACAGCTTAAAAATTAATTAATCGTAATTAATCGCAATTCAAACCATCTCTAAAATATGCCATATTTTTCTGTAAATTATTGTTGGAATGGAAAGATAAGACAAGACGGATATATACATTCAACATCCTGTACATAAGTACTGTATTTGTTTATTTTAACAATAAATACACAAAATGGCATTAACTTTATTAACATTCTTTCTGTGAAAGGGATCCACGGATAGAAAGACTTGTAATTCTTAAAGGATAAATGTGAGTTTGTATATTGTGACTAAATATTGCCATCTAATGTATTTGTTGAACTTTCAGTAAATGATACTGTAGCGACTTAACTGTTCTGCCCAAATGCATAATGGGAAGTGGTGCAACCATGATTGTGTGTGGTGGCTGCAAATGCTATATCTTCTCTGAGTTGGGTACACTTCAGGGTGTTAAGAAAAAGATCAACTCCTATCATTTTTTCCCCACGTCGCTTCCCACAATATTTATAGGTACTGTGGGAGAGATGAAAAAGCTTTTGCCAATTAAAAGCACGGCCCAAATGAATGCTTGTATCTATTCCACTCTGCCTCTTATCTCTGTATATAAGTAAAACGGTGCCATTGTAGGCTGTTTGCTGCAATGCGTGAATGAGTCGTACAGCGAATGCGTTAATTGCGATAAATATTTTCACGTCATTAATTTTAAAAAAGTAATCACCGCCCGTAACATGATAAATTTGACAACCCTACATTTAACAAAACAAAATAAATGCATTTATTTGGGATGAAATGCATAACTGATGCTACAACAATCTAACGATATACTGGCAAGCGGGGTGGCCAGTGGGGTGGCCAACCAATTTATAGGGGTGGCCGTGGCCACCCCTGGCCACCCCCTGGGGGCGCCACTGGACATTTCATTGCCTGGTACACCAGACTCACCGCTGTTCCAGCTATTGAGTCTGGCCACCATTCACGCGGATACAATTTCCAGGGCGGAGCAAGCCACAGCAAACAGACAGCGGAGTGGACCAATCAACGACGGGCAGACGTGACGTTAGTAAAATGACGAGAGCAGGACGAGGGACTTGCGCGCGGAAGTAAACCTACGAAGAGGGCGGAGTTTATTCAACATGGCTAGCGCGAGACAGACTGTTGTCAATGACTCGTGTCGATGTGTTTTTGGTAATTTAAAACTGATTTTATCGTGGATTGGAACATATACTCGACTTTCCCGTTCACCACCTGTGTTGTTGAGGAGACGACTTTCGACGCGCAAGAGTGACGTTGCTCGTTAAGAACACGTCACGCAAATAAACGAATCTGATTTGTCGATTGATTTTGTACCTGCTCGAGAGGCCGTTAATGGGCTGGTTCCCAGACTATTTCTCTCAGTGTTTGAAAAATACAGGGAGAACAGTCTGGCAGTGCCAGGCAAGACATTTCACGCGGGGCAGCAATTTTTCGGCACACACCGGCCCGTTGTCGATCAAGTTTCATTTTACAATCGTGACAACGTTGACGCTCAGCTGACCAAATGTCGGTTTATATTCGGGCCGGTGCCGATTTTGGGTACCCGACTCCTCATCATGACATAAACTGGAGTATGATTGGAAATTTTGTGGTCTCAGGATGAGGTCTTACGCACGGGACAGGAGGAAACATCGGTTTGGGCATCAAATGTGGATCTGGCAACTGGATCGACCAAAGCTTTTCCAAATAACGGCTTTTATGCAACTCATCCAATGTGTTTACAGCGTCTGGAAAGCACCGGGGCTTCCATAATTTGCAAGTGAATCCACCTTTAGAAACTACGATCAATGACAATACGGACACACAATGACGGACAATATGGCGGCACAATACAGCGATCACGTGATTGTGTGATGTTGGTGATTGGGGTCCAGGGGTCGCGTTAACCGAATATTTTCCGTCGTTGACCGGTTTTTTAAAACGGTGACTGAAAAAACTGAAGTCCGTCCGTCATTTTGAAAGGTTGCAATTCACACTCCAGACCACAGGGTGGCGAGTGAGCATATTAATTAGCTATTGTCTCTCTTAATGCATGACGTCGTTGGCTATTCTGTCGGAATATTGTAGCGTCACCGGGGTCTGGCGGTGGCACCGTGATTGACACATCAACGCGAGGTTCTTATTGGTGCACCCAGTGTGCCAGCGCGTCATCCAATTGGTGGACTAGATTGCCGCCTGTGTATAGACACCAATCACATGACGTCACAATTCCACCCCCCCTGACTGGAGCCGCCATATTGTGTGTCAGCTCGTCGTGTTTACACATTACCGCTACGTAAATGCCTCAGATTACGGCGTGTTTTTCTGCTCGTTAACATTAATAGTCAAAATATTAAAGGCGTGTGTGGCGGTTGGTTGCAGTAACAGAGAAGATAGATGGAGAGACTTGAAGTTCTACCGTATTCTGAGAGACCCGAAGAGGAGAGCGAGATGGACTGCTGTAATTCGACAAGAAATCTGGGCACCAAACGATCACCACAGACTATGTAGTAGTCATTTTATATTTGGTAAGATGCATTTAATATATATTTAGAAGATTTTGGGCTGACAACCACAATTAAGATCATTGTGTGACGTTGGTGATTGAGGTCTATATAGTTGCCTCTTTTTCTTTGGGGGCGGAGTTGTTGTTTTGTTGTTGTTGTTGGCGGTAAGCAGAGTAAAAAGAGGGAGAAAAATACCACGACTTCCATGTCTAATTTTTCGCTGCCAAGCAAGCGTTACAATATTAATTAAAAATGAATGAAAACTAAATACTATTGAATATGCCATCATTATCATTTTAAAAATTTAAGTGACGGGTAAAAATAGATTATGACCGGATTTTTATGACCCTGTCAGTCAAAATGACAGACAACGAAAATGTCTAGCGCAACCTCTGTTGGGGTCTATAGTTCCTCGTTACAGTAGTGATGCACTCGTTCTGATTTCCGACTTCTGTCCTCACTTTTATTTTACCGTATCAATCCATGGAAGAAACATTTATTCATCATGATGAAACCATCAAGTTATACAGCAGCCTTTACAAGAAAAGTCACATCTGTTTTGTTTTCTCCTTGATTTTGGCAAGTTGGAGAAGTTGTCAGATCATATTATTACCGTGCATATTGTCAGTTTACGGTAATGTTTTGAACTACCAATGTGCTATGCTTGTCCTGTGTTTCACCGGTTAGTAAAATGACATTTCTGTATCTGTACACAAGCTCTGTTTTCTTGTATTCTTCCATTTATTGGTGCTAAAATTAGGGTGCGCGTTATACACAGGTACAATAATTTTCCCTAGATTTTACAAGTAAATTTGGGGTGTGCGTTATACACGGGTGTGCCTTATATTCGGGAAATTACGGTATATTACCGAATAGCTTTAAATCTTTTACTTACTTCCTCCAGCACAGCTGACGGTGGGGATGGCTTGGCCACAGCGGCAACGTTTGAAACGACAGGCGTCGACATGGAAGGTTTGGCGGCGGGTTCCTTCTTCCTCTCGTTCTGAGGACTGTCCAGCGAGAGCTCCACTGTGGCATCTGTCGGACAATAAGGAAGAGTTGCACTTAGCGAATTAAATACAAAAAGTGATAGCTTTAGTACTTACCAGCAAATATATCAGTGCTTTCTTCCACGTGGACTCCGTTTGTTTTTGAGTTGATACGTGAGGTGTTGCTAGGTGGGATGGCTTCCTCTTTGAAGATGTCACCTTGGTCACGATCCGGCTGGGGAGCTCCGCTTGGGGACTTTTCAGCTAGAGGCTCGTCTTTCTTGGCACCCGTCGTCTCTCCGAAAATATCCTCGTCAGGCTCGTCGAAAAGACTCTTCTGAGGCGGCTTGGCAGGTTTGATCGCCAGCGGGTCGGCGAATAAGTCGCTACCTTCATCTTCGAACAGATCCGCGGCGGCGGAGCTCTGCTTCTGGCTTGTTACGGGTGGAGGATCGTCAAAGAAGTCTGCAAGAGGGTCCGCCACTTTGTTAACTGGATGTGGTGCGGGGTCCTCAGATAAACCGATATCTAAAAGCGGCGCCGTTTCTTTAACTTCCTCTTTTGAGTCATCGACGTCAGGCGGCTGGCTTTCACTCACATCCCCCGTTACTATTTCCTGTTGCGGTTCAGTTTCGCTTCCCAGTATGTCAACGAAATCATCGTTGAGTGGGTTTTGACCAAAGGCCTTTTCCTCCCCTTTGGATCCCACCGATACGGAAGGACTCATCCAGTTGTCTTCGATCTCGTCGGAGCGCTCGCTCGGCGTTTTGGATCCCGACCCGCTGCTGATGGGGTCGGTCGCGGTGTCGCTGGAAGGAGTGATCAATTCATCGCTGGGCTGACTGGCTGACGGCGTCTCACTAAGTGAGGAGTTATTCTGGGGAAAAAGAAAAAAATATCACTTTATGAAGGGTTTAACTCTTTAAAGAACACTAATTGGCTGCCATTGAAAATGCTAGAAAAATCCATTTTTTTTTACTGGGAGAGACTGGTAGTGAAAGTTAAAATGGACTAAAAGCGCTCAAAGGCACTGAAAGATGAGCATTGAAAGCCGAGCCTCCCAGTTTAAAAGAATTGGACATCTATTTTGTTAAAGGGAAACACTGACAGAAAGACTTGTAGGTCTTAAATGATAGTATTAGTTATAATAATTTGATAGTCAAACCCCTCTTAATGTTTCCGTTTTTATAAAATTTGAAAAATTGGTTAAACTAGTAGGTCTCCATTGTTGCTCATGATGATGCAATGCAGTGACGTCACTGGGCAGTTCTGCCGTACTTCCACAGTGTTACTCGTTAGCTACATAAACATGTGGTCGGTTCTGTCCTTCCAATTTGTGCAAAAGTGATGAGCAGGACAGCACTGTCGAAATTTCACAAAACGAGCAGAGAAAGCAATTAAATGAAGGTCTACAGTGGAATTCATACACGCATTTTCCTTGCTATATACGAGCGCGTAAACCACAGGACTACACTTTCGCGTGACGTTAAGAGTAGGGGTGTGACAAAATATCGAAATAGTGATATATCGTGATACTTTGCATCCCAAAAGTTATTGATATGCCCCTGCCAAGAATCGAGATATAGTTTTAAAAAGGTGTCAATGTCTTAAAAAAAAAAAAAAAAAAAAAAAAAAAAAAGGAACCAACAAGTTGCTACCAAAATCTTACACCATAATAGTGTCTCGGTTAACCTCCGTTAACTCTAAGGCTGCATTGACGGCGCACGACGCCCAATCCATTTAGACTGTGAACGTTCGTTCATTCGAAACCAGAGCATTCACAGTCATTCTGTCTGATTTTCAGGGCATTTACAGGTCACTTGCGGTTCTTTTTAGGGCATTTAAAGGTAATTTCCTGTTGAGTTTGAGTCATTGCCTATTCATTTGGGTGATTCCCAGGTCACTTCCTGTTCTGCAACTCAAAATAAACAGGAAGTGACCCATAAAATACCCCCAAATCAACAGGACGTACCTGAAAATCAACAGGTAAATGACCTTAAATGGCCCAAAATTACCTCATTGCGTGGCATTGGCTGCCATTGACTGCCATAGACGTTTAATCTGTTTGAAGTGGGAGGGTTGGCAGCGAATGAACATTCGCCACCCTCCCAGTTCAAATGGATTGGACGTCTACTAGTGATAAAGTGATAAAGTAATACCAATTCACAGCAGAAGTTTGTTTTTCTGTTTATTAGTTGTTGTAGGAATTGGTTTGACACCCCTGCTTTAATGGAAGGCAGGGGCCAGTACCTTTTAGTACCTTTAAGTCTCTGACCATGTTTTTCCTCTTGTAAAGCATTTTATTGTTTTTCTTTTACACCAGGGTAAGAGCATTGCAGATGAAAACTAGCCTTCTGGTGAATTCTAGTTTTTTTTAACCATGTGTAATCATGCATTTTATAAGATTGCAGTCTCCATTTAAAAAAAAAAAATGCATCCAAGCATGTTCCTTTTTTATTAGGTAACAATTAGGGGGTGGGAACCTCTAGGTGCCTAACAATAAGATTTGCGATACAAGGCTGACAATAATGATGATTTCACGATATGGCGAATACAAGAATTATCGATACAAGGGTCAGGAAATCGTTCTAGGACAGTGGTTCTTAACCTGGGTTTGATTGAACCCGAGGGGTTCGGTGAATGAGTCTAAGGGGTTCAGCGAAGGTTAAGACTTACAGGGTTCTATTTTTGTACACGGACTAAAGGCAAAAATGTTTTGTTTTAGACTGGTTTTTGACTGGTTTGCCCCCAATTAACAAGCTTACCGTAATTTCATTTATTTCAACTGCTAGCCCTCTGTAACTAGTTTGCTAAGTGGAAGGTTGACCCGTACTTGGTGCGAGGAAGCATAACAAAAAAAAAAAAAAAAATTTGTGTCATATTTTACACCAGTGGTCTTTAAACTATTCCACATAGGGGCACAGTGGGTGCAGGATTTTGTTCCATCAAAACAAGATAACAACTTTGCACCAATCTGGTGTTTTACAACTATAAACAGTTGATTGCAGCCAGGTGCTGCTTGTTTTAGCAAGAACCTCATTGGTTAAACTGTCTTTGCTCGATCGGTAGGAACAAAAACCAGGACCCACAGCGGCCCTTGAAGACTGGTTTGGAGACCCTGCTTTACACTATGAAAACAGTATGTGATGCAAGGATGCAACACCAAAAATCAATGTAGATATGAAAACAAAAAAAATCATTTTCCAATGTGAAAAAACAGCAAAAGGCACAATTATTTGTAGTATATTTACAAAGAAAAAAAACGCTTATTATTTGATTCTGAAGAGTTCGGTGAATGCAACCAACTCGTCAGCACTGACGAGTTCGGGTCGGGTGGTGGGTTTAGCCACACTATGCCACTCGGTTGCTAACCGTCATATGCTATTGTTTAGCCACAACTGGATTCATGTTGCTCCTGGTGCTGCGTCACCAGTAGGTGGATGCCAAGATAGTGTAAAGCGCTTTGAGCGCCTTGAAAGGTGGAAAAGCGCTATATAAGTATAACACCATTTACCATCACCTTAATATTATTCATCCTTCACACAGCAGCTGGAAACAGAAATGTTGTTTAATCCATCTGCAGGTGACCGAGAGATTACATTTTGATTGATTTTAAAACACTGTGCAGGTGTGCGATGGTCCTCATGGGAAACGCAGTTTTCCTTAAGGCAAAACACTACCGCTTTTGTCCACTGGCGTCGCTAAAAGTGTTGCTTTAAAATGGTAAATGGTGTTATACTCATATAGCGCTTTTGTAGAGGTGCATGATAATTATCTGTCCGATAATAGGAATTATGACGTCATCCCAATAAATCCGATAACATGATATATTATCGGGCCTATTAATAATATTTTTGGCACGGTATCGGATTGAGATGTGTGCGTTTGTTTCCACTGCTGTTTTGGCAGTATGCAAAGTTTTGCTACTGTTCTAGAGGCCGTATTTTTCCTTCACTGAGTTATAAACCTTACTATGGCAATTAGCAAATGTTTGCATTTTATGGTGTTATGTTCTTGAGAGGCCTTTTGGTTATTGATAGGCTTGCTGTTCTATATTTGCCAGGTTAAGAAAGTTGTTCTAAGACGACTGTTGCACCAAATGTTTTATCTGCTGACAAAGCACAATCCCTGTTGGGTTTACGTTTGGTTTAGATCAGTGCTCATTGTTCTGGGGAACACATCGTCAATTTTATTGACTGATTGATTGTGATTGACTCAAATTATATTTATTTGAAAAGATTAATGTGGGTACTTTATTTGTAGTCGAAACGGTTCTTGTCTTTGTTTTGTTCATTATTATAATGTTCATGAAAATTCTGGTTCGGTCAAAGGCAAATCTATGCTGAATCAACCACTAGTATTTTTTACCTACAGGTGTTCAAAAACTCAGGTGAATATACATTGAAAAATGATATATATATTATCGGTTATCGTATCGGTATCGGCCTTGAGGAGCAGGAAGTTATCGATATCGGTATTGGTTTAAAAAAAATGGATATCGTGCACCCCTACTTTAAAACGATATATCGATTCTTGGTGGGAGCATATCGATAACCTTTATGGCTACAAAGTACCGCCATAGATTTCATTACCTATTGACGTGACACTTCGTCATTCTTTGCGTAACGCCTTATCAGAGGGGGCCGTGATTCATTTACTAATAGCCAAAGACGGCATACGTTCATGTCAGATTCAAGCTTGGATTTTTTGAAGAACAAGGAAAGCTGTGCCGTACACAAACAGAAAGGATTGTCTCAGGAGTGATTTGTTTGAGGATTCATAGAAAATATTATATTTTTCGTACCATGCATGCGTGATTGAAGCATTTATTCGCAGGAATTATCTTCCTTGTTTACACATGGAGGCAGCCTCATTCGCTAACAGAGTAGCATTGTACCTCGACAATATACGTAAAATAAACGCTAACTGCACGGTTTCTTTGCTTTTAACCAAGAATGTAGACTGTTTTACGTCCATATCTATGAAAAATTCAGGGATTTAAGCATTTATTCACAAGAATTTTCGCCAGAAAAGCTCTGTTTGCACCAGGCGGCCGATAGCCTCATTCGCTAACAGTATATAGTGTATAATGATTATAAAGGGCTATTCTATTCTATAATAAGCTGTGATTGTATATAGAATTTATTAGTAATCTATTTTCATATTATTTATAATTGATTCTGCATGTTTTCCTCAAGTATTAAGTTTCTGATGTTAAATTGAGTGATTTATTAGCTGTTGAAAACTTGCAGTGAAAAAAACAAAAAATAAGCTGCTATTTTGGTCAAAAACTTATATGTTAAATATTGCTATTGATCCTGAAAATATAGGTCATCATCTCTGCATTTGGTCATTTTTGTGCATCTAGGGTAAAATCTGACTTTTATAGCCATTTTAAGTTGTGTTAAACTTAGAGAAAAAATAATTCATCAGGATTTTATAAGGGAACAACTCTGAATTTTTTGATGCCGCTGTTCATGGAGAGTCATATATGGCTAAGGTAGGTGCCTGCTTTGGTTTTAGGTCGGTAGCAGCTTTGGTTTTGAAAATATTTGAATTTGAAGTTTTTGAAAATAGGCCCCCTACGAATCGGTCCAGTTTCCCGTGTCATGTCAATAGGTTATGAAGTCTATGGTATCGCGATACTTCACCTTTTCGATATTTTGTCACACCCATAGTAAAAATCTTCCTCTTTACCTTTCTTGAATGGTGTCGCTTCCATTCAGAAAATTATACCACTTATTTCAGGACCTTTACCTTGAAATAAAACAATTAAGTGATAGTTAACAATGTAACTACTTCCAAATGAACGCCATAACTTAAAAAAAGGCAAGCTAGCACATTTGCAGTGAGGTATGTGTCAAAACTGCTGAGTGAGCCTTTTGCCAAATTGCTCTTTTTTTCCCTTTTGAACTTTGACTGAAGGGAAAACATCCGGGTTCTAACCACGTGACCTACACCCGCTCACATGACAGGAGGTTACCCGCCTCTCTCCTCACTTTTTAATCTACATTTAAGTATCAATTTCGGCGAATTAATACGGCTACCTTCACGTAGTCAAACCAGAGACGACATTTTCTAACAAAAACAACTACTTACGCACATCGTGTTAAGGGTTTTCCCGTCTACACGTTCAGATCACATCAGAGGCTATTAAAGGCTGACGTTAATGAATAAAGAACTATGAATAAAGCAATATTTGACACGTTAAGGCAAACACTTGGATGAAAGTGAAAACTTTTGCTAAATAAACATGGAAAAAAGCAGACCCTGTTTTTCCACGCTAATTGAGAGTGAGCAGAGTGCAGAAACCAACGTGTGGAAAGTTGGGAACGTACCACACTCATGAAGAGCTCGTCGGCGTCGTCTTCATCGCTGCCACGGCCTGCGACGTCCCCGGAGTCCGGGAACGGTGGAGGGCTACGCTCCGAGCTGGTCGCCATCTTCAATTCTCTTTAAAAACTTAACGCACAAGCGCGTGGATAGACTAGACACGAGAGACCGCGGGGAGCGGGTGCTTTTCGGGAGATAATGTTGACTCCTCCGCTGCCCATGCGAGCGCACGCAAGACGGCGGTGAAAAGTGACGCCTGGGGCACGGTCCAAGTACTCCAAAGTGACAGGGAAGTCAGCGGTGGTTTGAGGAAAGAGGAGGGGAGAAAAAGACGGGGGCGCGACGCCAGTAAACCGCCGCTGTCACTTTTAACTTCCTGGTTTGCTAAGTGAGCTAGCTAGCCTGCCAACACGCCAGATAGCCTCACTTCCTGTTTGCAGATCCCACTGGTTTTCTGGACAGGACACGCCCCTGCATACATAGTAATAACGTTTTTCATTGGTTAAATTGGAATCACATGGTTTACGGACGCCATGTTGTTGCCGTAGCACCCTTGGTAACAGAAGTGCCTACGGGTGACCACGTTGGTGGGGGCAACGGCAATGTAAATAAACCATTAATTGGACAATATTTGAAAAAGAGGGGGGAAATGAAGGACAAAAAAGCCCCCACGAATATTTCTCCAAAATATATATATTTTTTTCTCACAAAAAAGATTTATATTGTTTATCTTGAATATTTTGTTAAAACAACACTAGGTAACTTTTCCATTTCGTTGGATTTTAGCGATGCCGGTGGACAAAAGCGGTAGTGGTTTGTCTTAAAGGCAACCACAGACTCAAGATTGATAGGCCACAATTGTTCTCGTTTTCTAAAATAAGTTATTAGAAGCCAGCAATGGTGTTACCAGGATGCCAGGTGTGGGTGGGCATTAGTCTTACCTGGGGGGGCAAAAAAAAAAAAAAAAAAAAGCTACAATGCTCAAGTAGGTCGAAATCCAGCGTAGGGCTACTGCAAATTAAAACCACACACCACATTTTGGATAGGACATTTTTGTCTTTATTATTCAATCAAAAAATAAGTTGCATAAAAAAAAAAATATATATATATATATATATATATATATATATATATATATATATATATGTTTTGTTTTCAAAAAGAAAAATCACTTCAATCAAAAAAAAAAAATTCAATCATGGAAAAAGTTTTCAAATGCGAAAAAATATTTGAGATTGCAAAATTTGCATTTGAACACTTAATATTTCATCGAAAAAGTTTTCTTTGATTGAAGCAATCTTTTTGTGTTTGGGCCATATTATGGGTAGGACATTTGTGTCTAAATCATTTAATCCCCAAAAAGTTGCTTCAATCAAAAAAAAAATATTTTCAATCAAAGAAAAAAATCATTTAAAAAATAAAATTGCCCTCACCCAAATTTATTTATTTATTTTTAAATTATAAGCAAAGCAAATGACCGTCCAAGTTGCTAGTCACATGTAGAGGTGTGCAAAATTTCCGATTCTTAGATTATTCGCGATTCGGCCGTGGAAGATTCGAGAACGATTCACAAACATCCAAATTCCGATTATTGAAATATGCCAAGTAAAGCGGAAGTACAACACACTCAGCGCGCCGCGCGGTCTTCGGGACGCAATGAGGAACGGAGCGAGAGTAGCTAAACATCATGATTCTCATTACCCGGCCCCTCGGGTAATGCCAATGCTCAACTCACGGCTCTAGCTCAACTCATGCCACGAGATAAAAACACACAACAACATACCTGACTGCTGCCGAAAAGCTGCTACAGAGTACATCCACATAATGTTACGGTAGATATCATTTATATAGGACTAGATGCAATATAGATTCGGTAGCGTTAGCAGCACATCTACAAAAAGCTAGATGCGGGCATTAGTAAACGGCCGCCATCTTAAAGCAGTACACTTCCCTGCAAGGCTGTTGTAGCGAACCTTCCAAGCGAACCTAATTAACTTTTTATCTAAAATACTCCTAAATCGGTAAAATATTGACTTGAATCTATCTTTAAAATGGTTTTAAAACTTTCACATGTCGAAAGTAGACAAAAGGGAAATTAGGGAATAACGGGAGCAATTTTAACAACTTTAACGGTTGATTCACAACATTAAATTAATTGAATGTAGTTTAAAGCTGCTGATACAGAATGGGGACTGGAGTTTTTTATTTACTGTTATTTTTGTATATTTGTTTACTGTTATATGTTAACTTGAAACTGAAATAGTAGTTTGGTTTAGCCTGAGAGTATTTTTGAACAATTTTGGAACTAATGTACAAAACATTAAAAAAAAAAAAAAAAAAAAAAAAAGGAGGGGGGTCCATCAATAATCGTTTTATAATCGAGTCGGAGCCTCTGAATCTTGGAACTAATGTACAAAACATTAAAAAAAAAAAAAAAAATCGAATCGTTAGGTGTCCAAAGATTCCCAGCTCTAGTCACATGATGGTAATGGTGTTACACTTGTCTAGCGCCTTTCCACTTTTTTCAGGCCCTCAAAGCGCTTTACACTGTCTCCTCATCTACCTACTGGTGACGCATCTGTTTGAAAAATTATTTTGACCCATTATAAAAATAAAAATTTTAATTCATTTTTGTTGCAGTTTTATTGCTTTACAACTATATATATATATATATATATATATATATATATATATATATATATATATATATATATATAGATAGATATATATTAGGGCTGTCAAACGATTAAAATTTTTAATCAAGTTAATTACAGCTTAAAAATTAATTAATCGTAATTAATCGCAATTAATCGCAATTCAAACCATCTCTAAAATATGCCATATTTTTTGTAAATTATTGTTGGAATGGAAAGATAAGACACACGACGGATATATACATACAACATACTGTACATCAGTACTGTATTTGTTTCTTGTAACAATAAATCCACAAATGGCGTTATTAACATTCTTTCTGTTAAAGTGATCCACGGATAGAAAGACTTGTAGTTCCTAAACGATAAATGTTATAGTTGCAAGTTATAGTAATTTCATATTAAAACCCCTCTTCATGTTTTAGTTGTAATAAAATTTGTAAAATTTTCAATCAAAAGTAGAGTTAATATAATAATAATAAGAATAAAAATAACAAGAATAAAAATAGAGTGAAAAGTTTTATGTGTATTTTGCATAGCTATTTTGATATGGAATGCCAGTTCATTTTGCATTGTTGTTTAACTGTGTGTCAGAATAGGGCCTCATTACTATAGAGCAGGGGTCAGCAATCCTGGTCCTCGAGTGCCACTATCCAGCTTGTTTTCCATGTCTCCCTCCTTTAACACACCTGAATCAAATGATCAGCTCATCAGCAAGCTCTGCAGGAGCCTAATAACGATCATGATTATTTGAGTCAGGTGCGTTAAAGGAGAGAGACAAAGAAAACAAGCTGGATAGTGGCACTCGAGGACCAGGGTTGCTGACCCCTGCTATAGAGTGAAGTGCTTTTCTTTTTGTGAACATTTTTTTTTTTTTTTTGAGAGATAGGAATATTATTTTTGTTGTGCTTTTACTAAACGATACTTATGTTTGTTGTGAAGGAGTTGCCGAAGCTTATTCCAATAAACGGCGCGGTCCAAAGAACGCCTGTATCCACTCGCCTTTACTGTAGAACATATATAGTGGGGAGAACAAGTATTTGATACACTGCCAACATTGGCAGTGTATCAAATACTTGTTCTCCCCACTGTATCTGTACATATCTTACCCAAAATACAACAAGAGACACATAATTGCCACTAAAAGAAAGAAAACTTACCGAAATATGTGTGGAGCACAAATAGCAATTTGCGTTGCATTGTGAATACAGCATAAACGTCTCACAACTACTAATTCTCCCACGTGTAGAAGAAATAACATGAGTATGGAACGGCGCTGCCCCCAAGCGGCCGGTGGCATTCTCTTCACTCTTAATGTCCATTAACGGCCTCATTGTAATCTGTTTGAGGCAAAATGCGAGCGGGTCATTCATTGCATGCGTTAATTGCGTCAAATATTTTAACGTGATTAATTAAAAAAATTAATTAACGCCCGTTAACGCGATAATTTTGACAGTCCTATATATATATATATATATATAGGAATAATAATTAATAATTTTGACAGTCCTATATATATATATATATATATATATATATATATATATATATATATATATATATATATAGGAATATAGGACTGTCAAAATTATCGCGTTAACGGGCGTTAATTTAATTTTTTAAATTAATCACGTTAAAATATTTGACGCAATTAATGCACATGTCCCGCTCAGAAAGTATTCTGCCTTTTGGTAAGTTTTACAGCAAGGGTTTTTGTGCTGTCCAACAGCGAACTCTTGTGGTCGCTTTGCGACATGGTTTATTGTTTTCTTGCCAGTTCATTATGGCTGCACGATGTCTCGGGCTGATAATGTTGTGCTTATATGATCCTTGGACAAGATTTGTCCCTAAGTATGGTTGTTGTAAAGAATGTACATATTATGTTAGTAAGCGAAATATTTTTTGTATGAGACGCTTTTTGTTTATGTTTAGTGAACCTGTATAGCGTGCTAAGCTAACGTTGTTGCTAATGCAATGCTTGTGTACTTTTTGTAGTTTTACGACGGTCTAAAGAGGACAATGGTTTGAGGCCATTTTATTAATAAATCAGATGAAAAAGGAAGAAGTCTAATTATTAAGGCGTCGTTCACTAGCTGTCTAGCTTTGGAAAAAGTAGACGCTTCGGAGTGAGGACAGCATAGACAGATTTAAATGACAGTAGAGTGAAATGCCCACTACAGTCTTTATGTACCGTATGTTGAATGTATATATCCATCTTGTGTCTCATCTTTCCATTCCAACAATATATTTTACAGAATATATATATAATTTACAGAAAAATATGGCATATTTTATAGATGGTTTGAATTGCGATTAATTGCGATTAATTACGATTAATAAATTTTTAAGCTGTAATTAACTTGATTAAAAATTTTAATCGTTTGACAGCCCTGATATATATATATTATATATATATATATATATATATAATATATAATATATATATATATATATATATATATATATATATATATATATAGGAAAGTCAATTACATGCAATAACACTTTTTGGCCACCAGGGGGGGCCTGGCCCCCCCTTAAAATCCGCTATGAGGATGATTATCATTATTAGTTTTGCACTTGACACTGTGGGGAGCGGGGGGCATGAATGGCTAAGTAAATTTATTGATATTTATTATTCATTTATGGTGGGGACTGTGGGGGGCATTGGGGACACTTTACCTTTTTCTTGCTCTGCACCAAGCACTTTTAATGGGTACTGTTGAGGTGGTTGCAGCTCAACGTTGCATTCGTAGGAAGAATTGACAGAGAATAAGTTGTCTTTTAGCCAAAACTTGACGTGTGTAATTTCTATCGACATGCGGATACATCCTCTCTCATTGCTGTCTTCACAGGCAATCCCACAAATCAAAGTAATCAAAGTCAAACACAAAGAAGTAATAAATGTAGCACTTTAGACATTTAAGTCCCATCCTGCCATCTTGTGGCGAAAATATAATATATCAATAATAACAACCAATCGGAGCATTATTTCCACATCAACTGAGGACACATTTATGAATACAAAACATTTCCTCCACCATTTCTCTCAACAGGTACTGACTCGTGGTGTCTGAATTTCGTTGTTATCCTGACAATGACAAATAAAGGTTGAAATGTTACCCAGTGTTGCTTTAAATCGTTGTTTATCTTGTCTCATGTTTGTATTAAAAAAACTACTGTTTGAAGAGGTGTAGACACACACTTCACGCCCATTTTTGCTCGAAACAAGCTCATTTGGTAAATCGCTACTCTTTGTATCTTATTTTAACCTCCAATGTATAATGCATTATTGAACTTTTTGGGATTATATTTTGTTTGAGCATATGTCTCCGAAATTTTCAGCACGTGCCTTTCTACCGTGCGCATCACAATCTGCAGGTAACTTCCTTTTTGTTTCCATGCTATTCACAAACATTCCCGCACGTATTTTAATTCTAATTTTGATGTTATTTTTTTTATCAATTCAAACACACATACAACAGCACAACATATGCAAAACTGTTCAATGCAAAGAAACAAAAAAACGTACATGAAAAAAAATTTAAAAAAATAAAGGAGGCACATTGAAAAAAAAGAAAATATAATCATACCCTCACGTATGTTACACAGGGAACTCGTCACAAATGCGTTGCCTTTCTTTCCGTATTGGTAACAACATGGCGCCCCGCCCTGTCACTGTCTAGACTTGCTTTTCGACGTTTTTTGCTACCCAGAACTCCAGTGGGTTCACAATCTCGCGTCTTGTCCAATTTAGCCCGTTAGCCTCGCTAACTCACTAGTAAGATAACGCCCGAGTTCCCCAGTCACGGGACCGAGCACACACGGCGGGTTGGACAGCAAAAATGAGTTGGAGCGGCGATGCAGATAAGTTCTTCTGACGGCTAATGACAACCGAGTTTGGGGATGCCATCTGTCAGCTCGAACGATGAAGAGCCGCTTCTCACGGCGAAACGTCGACTTCACGATGAGTTGGACTCGAATGATGGTAGAATACTTTGTTAAGTTTTTATTTGATTAGTATTACGTATTAGAAATTCATCCACTTTTGCAGCTTGAACATTGTATGCAACGCATATTACATTACAGTGCCTAGTTGTCAACGGGCTGTTGCCAACACCGTTGCTAATGATTATATTTACCAATTAACTAACTTGAATGTATCTATATTAGTAACTTGACTAATATTGTTGTTTTCCGCAGTGTTAGGCTCAGGAGCAGAGCTTTAGGTCTGTGAGAAAAGCAGAGAAAACGTATAAATTCAGAGTATGTTCATAGGGAGAGCCAGGAATGTTTTGTCAGAATATTTGTATGCTTCGTTTTTAAGGGCAGTGACAATTTATGAAACTGAAAGTATGTCAAAGAGAAGGGATAACTTGAAATCTATGTGTTTTTGCTTTCTGAATTACAGAGAAACGTTCTTTAACTTTTGCATGAACAAAATCATTCACAGTCAATAAAGCAGGGTTCAAGTAATCATGTGTTTAGAATGGAAGAGAACTTTATTGTCATTGACAGCATAGGTGGAGTTTGACTTTTGGTGCAGGGGGGCACAACATGTTTTTTTATTTTTATTTTTTCAAACCTGTCATGTTCAGCTGTTTGACACGGAGAATGGAAGTCTAAGTGCCCGGATGATCTGAACATTTTTGATGTTTCACATTGAGAGTCTGACATACTCCCATTGTGATCATTCAACATACCTCGTTAGGGTTATGGTTAGGAGGGGGGTTATGGGGGAACATAAGAAAAGAAACACAAGAGAAGAAGGAAAAGAAACACAAACAACAACAACAAATACATTGAATGCCTACACTAACTACTAATATGTTGGTGCTATTGTCAGCTGGATATATTTCCGGTTGACACAATGTGGGGGGCCTGTTGACCAGGGAAAGAGGGGGACGGGGGGGAGTATATAAGCTAAATGATTGAAAGGGGTAGAGTGTACACAAATCAGCTCTGTGATCTAGAACCCAGTAATCGTGTGAATCCCTTGTGAGTGTAAGCCCGTTGGCGACCGACCTTACGCCGCCCCATCGCCAATCCCGCCACCGGGACCCCCCACCCGAGCACATCCAGCCGTACACGAGCCCCACCAGGCGCGCGACAGCCACGCAGACGAGCGGAGACGCCACGCGGGCACAACATGTTGATGACCCCGAAACGCAGTGTCAGCAATAAAGTTAACTTTCAAGAATATTTATAATAATAAGTTGACAATGAGCGTTTTTTTGTTTCCCATCATTCTTGAGGGGAATTCTAAATCAGGCTGCTTAGGCAATACTTTTCGCCAAGATCATCATCCATTGAATATGGTACGCCCGCCGGTGTTGTGCCAATGTAGTTACCCCAATCAAAAATTGTATCCCCTGGGCGGAGCCATATGGATGTAGATTTGTGTCTTTATGATTCAATCCCCCCAAAATTGCTTCAATAAAAACAAAAGTTGCTTCAATCAAAATATATATTTTCAATCAGAAAATAGTCACTTCAACTTTTAAAAAAAATGTGTTTGAATGCAAAAATAGATTTGAAACTCAAAAAAATGCATGTGAAAGCTATTTTGCTTTGATTTTTTTTTTTTGGATTGGAGTCAAGTTTTTTTTTTTTTTTTTTTTGATGCAAGCAACTTTTTTGATCGATGCTGATTTGTGTTTAGGCCACATTTTGGCTAGGGCGTTTTTGTCGTCAATCAAAATAAAAAAATAAGTTGCTTAAAAAAAACTATTTTCAAAAAGAAAAATCACACAAGAAAGAAAAAATTCAATCATAGAAAAGGTTTTTGAATGCGGAAAAATAATTTAGATTAAAAATTTGCATTTGAACGCTTAATTTTTCATTGAAAAAGTTTTATTTCATTGAAGCAATCCTTTATGTGTTTGGGCCATATTATGGTTAGGACATTTGTGTCTAAATCATTCAATCCCCCCAAAAAGTTGCCTATTTATATATTTTCAATCAAAGAAAAAATCGTTTGAAAAATAAAATTGCCCTCCCCTATTTTTTGTTGTTGTTGTTGTTGTTGTGAAAATTAAATGCAAAGCAAATGACCGTCTAAGGTGCTAGTCACATCTGTTCGAATAATAATTTTGACCCATTATAAAAATATTTTTTTTTTGTTCATTTCATTCATTTTGTTGCAGTTTTATTGCTTTACAACTTATATATATATATATATATATATATATATATATATATATATATATATATATATATATAGGAAAGCCATTTTAATGCAATGACACTTTTCGGCCACCAGGGCAGGCCTGGCCCACCCCTTAAAATCCGCTTATGATTGACAGCAACGAATGAACATTGTGAACAACGAAATTTGACGTGGCACTCCAGTATAGAAATATTTGTTTCATTAAAATAAATAAATAAGAAAATTTTTACTCAAGGGCAGTGGTTTTTAACCTAGCTAAAGTTACCCAAACCCCACGAGTTTCACATGTGCATTCACCGAACCCTTCAGAATTTCATAATAAAGCAATTTTTGTACGAGTTCAAAACCTAGTGAATTCCTGTTCAAATTTCTCCAGATTTCAAATTTACTACAAATAATTTTGCCTTTTGCTGTTGATTTTCACATTGGTAAGTGAAATCAAACCAATTTCACACTGTTCCGTTTTTGGTTTTTATGTCTACATTCTCATTTTTTTGTCGCATCCTTGCATCACATACTATTTTCATGGCGTAAAATGATGTGATTTTTTTTTTTTAATACACGTCTGTAGGCCAGTCAACCTTCCACTGAGCAAAACAATTTCTCCTCCCATTAGATAGAAGACTAGAATTTGCAAGAAATGGAATAAACCCTGTAAATTGAGGGCAAACCAGTCCAAAACCTGGTGTAAATAACCGCTTTGCATAGATTTAGTCAGTATACAAAATAGGGTTACTGGGTTTCTTAACCTTCACCGAAACCCTGAGGCTTACTCACCGAACCCCTGGGGTTCGGTCGTACCCAGGTTAAGAACTTAACTTATAGATCTTGGGCTATAAGTGAGTAATTATAGCTTGCTTAGACTGAAATACTTTATGTGCAACACAGTAATATAATAATAATTGAATATTTTGTTTGTACTCTATACTAAATCTAATATGGGGTAAGCAAAATATTAGCTATTTTAAACGATGAATTGGTGGGTAAACAGTCATCTAAACCAGGGGTTCCCAACCTATTCCACTAAGGCACACTGTGGGTGCAGGATTTCATTCTTACCAAACAAGATGACAACACTTTTTCCCCAATCTGGTGTTTTACAAGTGCAATCAGTTGATTGCAGTCAGGTGTGGCTTGTTTTAGCAGAAGCCTCATTGGTTCAACTGTCTCTGCTGGATCGGCTGGAACAAAAACCAGGACCCACAGTGTGCCTTGAGGACTGGGTTGAAAACCCCTGATCTAAACTAGTAAAGCATCCACTTAACCCATGGGTGTCCAAACCTGTCCGCAAGGGCCGCTGTGGGTCCTGGTTTTTGTTCCTGCCAATTGAGCACAGACAGTTTAACCAATGAAGTTTGTGCTAAAACAAGCAGCACCTGACTGCAATCAACTGATTAAACTTGTGAGACACCAGATTGGTGAAAAGATGTCATCTTGTTTTGTAGGAATGAAATCCAGCACCCACTGCAGCCCTTTATGGAATAGTTTGGACACCACTGACTTAACCCCTAACAAGTGAAAACCTTATTTGTAATATCAGAAAAAAGTAATAAACTCTTTGGCGCCCCAATGATGGTGATGAACGTCCAATCTATTTGAAGTGAAATTTTCAAGATAAAAATTTGTCTTCCTGATTTCATATCCTTACAGTGTTGATTGCACTTCCTTAGATTCTAAATACATGGCTATCGTTCTCACAGTTTTTAGTATTGCATAACCTGACATTCTGTAACTTCCCCTTCTAAAAGTATGGCAATATTCTCATAAAATCACATGACGAGGCTAGGGCTGCAACTAACGATTATTTTTTATAATTGACTAATTAGATGATTAATTAAACGATTAATGGCGAGGCTAGGGCTGCAACTAACGATTATTTTCATAATTGACTAATTAGATGATTAAACGATTGATCGATTCATCGTTTAAATGTGACTTTTTTTCAGTTACCTTCACAATTTAACTTTGTAAATCATTTGTAATTTGTAAGTAACTATGAAGACAAAATGAATGACTGTTTCCTTCAAAAATATAATATTTTATGATGGCTTCCTGACTTAACTACTGTAGTCTACAACTTTACAGTTTTAAGTACAGTAAACTTGAGTATGAGTTTTGTTCATTCAAAAAAAAAAAAAAAAAAAATGCTGCTGATCGACATTTTTTATCTTATATAAATTGTGTCAATGACTCATTTTCTTTGAACAACAAAATCGAATAAGAAGGAGGCAGACTGTAATGAATCCATTTTCTTTATCAAACAGTTGTTCATAAATACAATTTCAAAGCACACACTCTTGTATGACAATTTGATACAGTGTGAATGAGAGTTTGTGTTGAAAGCTGTTATGTGAATGAATGGGTTTATGTGTGTGGTTTCTTTCTAAAAAGAAATGAGAAAATTTTCTTTCTAACAATAATTCAAGTGCTAATAAGCTTCTCCTAAACAAATACAATACAAATAGACACTTAAGACACTGATTAGCATAATCGCTCACTAGCTTAGCGCTCCGTGCTAAGTAGTAACGTCTCATCAGCAAAGAATACAAACAACACAATTGGCGTCATTTACTCACCTCTGACACACTTGCACAATGGATCTAAAAACACAAAAATTAATCTAACCAGTGGCATCGTTAGGGGTGTTTTAGGGGGGCTTAAAATATTCTTAATATTCTAAATAATTTGGTGTTGTTTTATTTAAAAAAAAAAAAAAAAAAACATGCTGGCATATTCACTATGAAGTTGCCAGAATACTAATTTTATTGAGTTAATTTTGGCTATGCTTATAAATTATGAATTTTGCTTTTATCCGAGACAATTGTTTAAGGTTGTTTTATTCACCTGAAATGTTTGGGCGACTACGTCGCCAAAACGTCAGATAAATAAAACAACAGAAAATATAATTAGTCTGTGATAAAAGAAAAATTAATAATAATTTGCCAGGATATTAGTTTAAATCAATAATCACATAACCTGTCATTATTAACGTCAGTATGATAATAAATCTGTCAGTTTCCCCTTACTTCATATACTAAGGTTGAGAGCCCCTTCAGTGCGTCGCTATCCAATCCATTCCACTTGTTCATCTGTCTGAGCGGGGCATGTGCGTTAATTGCATCAAATATTTTAACGTGATTAATTTTTTTTTTAAAATTACCGCCCGCGATAATTTTGACAGCCCTATAAATGATCAATCTTTGTTAGCTTTTGTGCATGTACTCTACGTTCACTTACATCCTGTGTAACTCCTGGGGGCTAAGCCCCCCGTTCTTAAAACCTCGTGACGCCCCTGCTCTCGACACTTCTTAAAGTTATTGATTCAGCAATCCAACTTGAGTGTAGCAGACTAGCAGTGAATTCTCTCTCTCTTGCTCTAATCACTAGCGTAGCCTCACAATACACACAAACAAGGACCCAAACGGGACTGCTCATAGCTGCCGGCAAAAATCGATTACCAAATTAGTTGGCGACTAATTTATTAATGGATTTAATTGATTTGTTGTAACTGCCTTAGATGAGGCTAAAGCTTTTATAGAGTGATTAAAAAAAATGTGGCTGAAATATTGTTCTACGGGAATAAAAGAAACATAAAACACTATATAAAATATTCCTTTATAAATGTTTATTTGATTTTTCTTTTTTAGATGAAACCTTATTTGAAAGAAGCACATCAAGATCCCAGCACGATGTCAACGAGGGCGCCGGCACCAGATTAACATATGAGGAAGCCGTTGAGGCATCAGGTAACTGAAAAGGTCATGCATCAATTGCTCATCCTCACAATTGAGGGAGCGTACACAAATACTGTACTGTTTACTGTCTCGCTTGGGCTGAACCTGAAATGCATTTCGTTATACTTGTTGTAATAACAAATCAAGCACTCTGATAAATGACTGCTCTTCTGTTTACTGACTTTGACATGATAGCAGGGGTGTCGCACCAGTAGGTGTTGCGGGTGTTCCTACGTGATAATGTTTCAGATAGTGTGTTCTGGTGGCCAGACTTCAGCCGAGCTGAATTATTCAGCCATTTGTAAGCCATTACTACAAAAACAGACTTGACATTTTAATGTCATTGTTGTGCTTTTGTCAAGGTTTTCTAAACTTCACAGTAGTGCTGCAACAATTAATCGATTAACTCGAGTAATTCGATTAGAAATATGATTCTATTAAATTTTGCTGCTTCAATTTGTTAAATTAAAGTGGCGTTGTAATGGTTTGTTTGGAAAATGTTTGCATTTAGTTTCATTTAGGGTTGTTCCGATCATGTTTTTTGTTGCTCCCGATCGTTTTAGTTTGAGTATCTGCCGATCCCGATATTTCCCGATCCGATTCCTTTTTTTATCTCCCGATTCAATTCCAATCATTCCCGATAATTTTTCCCCGATCATATACATTTTGGCAATGCATTAAGAAAAAAATGAATAAAACTCGGACAAATATATACATTCAACATACAGTACATAAGTACTGTATTTGTTTATTATGACAATAAATCCTCAAGATGGCATTTACATTATTAACATTCTTTCTGTGCGAGGGATCCACGGATAGAAAGACTTGTAATTCTTAAAGGATAAATAGTGTATTTGTTGAGCTTTCAGTAAATGATACTGTAGCCATTTAACTGTTTTGCCCAAATGCATGATGGGAAGTGGAACCATGACTGTGCGTAGTGGCACTAATTGATATATCTTCTCTGCGTTGGGAAATAACATAGGGTGTTAAGAAAAAGATCAACTATTACTTTTCTTCCCCAAATTGCTTCCTACGATATTTCTAATTGTTGAGAGAGGGATTTTAAGGCTTTAGCCAATTACTATAAGCCTCAAAAGACTGCTAAAATTTACTCTACTCATTTTACGCTGCCTTTTAGCACTATATATAGGTAAAACAGTGCCATTATAGATTGAACGCGACAATGCGTGAGTGAGTCGTGCAGCGCATGCGTTAATTGCGTTAAATATTTTAACGTGATTAATTTTAAAAAAATTAATTACCGCCATTAACGCGATAAATTTGATAGCCCTACTTTAAGCCAAAACTAAAGACTCTGGATGAGTGTAAAACATTTAGTCTGTAACGTTAAATACAATTAGAAAACGATTTAATTAAAAAATATACAGTATATATATAATAAAAAAAGGCATGTCCGATATTTTTGTGCCGATTCCGATACTTGACTAAAATGACATGATCGGCATGCCGATTGATCGGGACATCTTTAGTTTTATTGATTTGGGTGGATACACTACTCTCTAGTGGTAACAGTGAATATGACATAACTCATTTCACATGGCTGAATCCAGCTGCTCCCTGATAAAACCAAGTTTTTGTTGAGCTAATGTTTTTTAATGCATTCGTAATTTAGTTTATAGGTATATTTAGCCATTTTTTGTGGTAATATGTATTTAAGCATTTGTTAAGAGCATTGTAAAAATAAAAAAAAAAGTTAGCATTTAAGCATAGCATTTAAGCTAGCGGACTTTTGCTTTGTAAGTAATTGTTCTTTCGTTGTACTTGAATCCTCATATAGTTTTTTTATACTGTTTGTGGCTCAGCTCAGGTATTTTAATTTTTTATGTTCCCTATCCGATTACTAGATTATTCGAATTTACTAGTTCATAGATTAATCAACTACTAAAAGAATCGATAGCTGCAGCACTACTGCAAAGATGTTTTTCGCCTTGAAAATTGATCGAATCTGAGAAAATTAAAAAATATAATATAGTTTAAAAGACATGTTTTTAACCAAAGAGTACTCAGCAATCATCCTGTATTAGGGCTGCATTGAAAAATAAATTAAAATACCTGAGTTTAGCCACAAACGGTAAAAAAACCCAAATAAATACAGGAGAATCTAAGTACAACACAAGAACAAATGGCTAACTTGCATAGAAAATGTCTGCTAGCTTAAATGCTTTAAAATGCTAAGATTACAAAAAAAAATTACAATGCTCTTAACAAATTGTTCAAACACATTCCCACAAGATACAGCTAAATAAATTATGAATGCATTAAAAAAAAAACATATTAGCTCAAACAAACACTTCCCTAATGTTGGTCTTAACAGGGAGCAGCTGGATTCAGCCATGTTAAATGACTTATGTCATATTCACTGTTGCCACTAGAGGGCAGTGTATCCACCCAAATCAATAAAATTTGAGCAAATACTTTCAAAATAAACCATTGCAACGCCACTCTAAAGAAATACACGATGCAGGAAAATTTGATTTGAAGATTTTTCTTATCGAATTACTCGAGTTAATCGATCAATTGTTGCAGCACTATCCTGTATGCAAATGAACGGCTTCTGATCCTCATGAGAATGCTCGTGTTTTAATGCCAATGACGTCTAGTCAACGTCAACAATTATTAAATAGGCGTCCTTTTAATAAAAAATTAGCAACACCACCATGCTAACTATATTATTCCATTTATCAGCTGATACACTGAGCAACTTTGGAGTAGGGCTGCAGCTATCGATTATTTTAGTAGTCGATTAATCGATGAACTATTTAGTTTGAATGATCGAGTAATCGGATAAGGAACATAAAAAATTAAAATACCTCAGCTGAGCCTCAAATGGTATAAAAAAATCAGAAAATGAAGATCTATATACAAAAAAAGAAGAGTTGGCTAACTTAGTCTGCTAGCTTAAATGCTATAAAATGCTAACTTTAAAAAAAAAAAAATGCTGTTAACAAATGGTTCAGACACATATTCCCACAAATAATGGCTAAATATACCTATGAACTACATTACGAATGCATAAAAAAAAAAACACTAGCTCAAACAAAAACTTAGCTAATGTTGGTCTTAACAGGGAGCAGATGGATTCAGCCATGTGAAATGAGGTAGACTAGAAGGCCGTGTATCCACCCACATCAATAAAACTAAATGCAAACACTTTCAAAACAAACCTTTACAATACCACTTTAATTAACCGAATACTCGAAACAGCAAAATTTAATTCGAATATTTTTTTCTCATCGAATACTCAAGTTAACCCTTTAAGGTCTGGGCCTATTTTGTCTGATTTTGCATGCCTTTGAAGTTGCCTTTATATTTCAAAGAAAGAATTGTTTACGATGGTCTGGTTTGGTCCCTTTTTTTGTGACACCTTGAACTTCATGTCCAAACTGTTGTTTCCTTCACTGACCAATTATAAATCATCATTTTGGGCCCAAAAAGACCAAAAATTCCAAAATCGTTTTGTCAAAATTTTTAATATTGATGTCTAATTGACAACCAAACATGCGTAACGAACCGTTTTGAAACTTTGTAATATTTATTCAACATGTTAGGATGAACATTCAACCAAAAAATTTTAGAATAAATAGTCTTATATTTGACAATTCAACATAAACAACAGGTATAGCCATAGGCGTTTTTTGCCTTTATACATGCTCTAGTCAAAACTGGTTATATACAGCAGCCCAAACAGTGAAGAACAGTGAAAAAATATATACCATCTAACACAAAAAGTGTTTAAAGACCATCTCTTTATGAGTTTAGGTATTGCGGCCCATCACCTGATGAAAACTATGTACACACAATCAAGCTTCTTGAACACACATTAAATACACAAATTGAGAAGACTGATTGTGGGGGGGGGGAAATATATATATATAACATTGGGAAAAAAAGTATTTTCAAAAATATTTACAATAAACAAGTTAAATTTTTTTCAGGCATGCCACTCCGAAAAGCAGTTTCGTCCTGCTGTTTGGTCCTCTTTCCACCCTTCCATTTTCATTTCACTTTACTTTCATTGCCACTATAAATGTTCATGAAAAAAAGTTAGTATTTATGAAAATAATAAAGTATAAAATAAAAATATATGCAGCAATAAATAATAATGGAAATCTATATGTATGACAATAGAAAGAATACCATAGCTGAATATGTGCTACATCCCTAATCTTCATATAGAAAGAAGAAATTATACAAATTATAAATTCCTGCCTGGGATACACAAAGTGCACGTACGACTTTGATCTGATATGCACATTTTATTATTATATACACAAACACACACTTATATTGCATCAAAATTAACTTTGGCTTGCAATATCAAAAGAAACTTTCAAAAGAAACTTTTTCAGCATTAAAAAAAAAAAGTGAGTTGGCTTACCTCTGCTCGTCGATGGCGTCACCCACGTGTTCAAATCCGTCACTATCTTCACTCGAGGACTCTTCCGAAGAAGACGATGATGACGAATTTGGACCATCCTCTTCCTCAAGTTGATCAAAAAGCACAATTGCTTGTGCTAAATTTAGTTTTCCATTCATTCTCAAAGTCACACAAAGTCGCTGCTCGATCCAAACGGCCGTCGCTCGCCACCTCGCTGCTTCAGAACACTCCTCCCTCTCGTTCGGTGGAACCTCGCACGGCAGTTATATAGATAAAAAAAACGCATTTTGTGCTTCCACTGTGACTTCGAAAGGGTTCGTTTGAGTTGTGTTTTTTTCATGGAGCTTCCGTTTTGAAAAAGGTCAAGAAATGATGGAAATATAGACATAAACAAATGATCCATGCAGCGTTTTAATGTTTTTTTGAGAGGACAATAAAACTATAAAACTTAAATGACAATATCTCACGTTTTAGTTGGTCGATTGACTTCAAATAATAACGAGAGTAAACCGCAACTTCCGCACTTTAAAACGAGACCAACCAACGGCATGTGGGTGACGTAATTAAAACCTGAGGGCGCTTCAAAGAAGACGTGCGCTGAGGACGCGCCGGCGCGTCCTTCGACTCTCAAGGGTTAATCGATTAATCGTTGCAGCACTACTTTGCAGTATCATTTTTAGTTGCTTGCGGCTTTTAATGTGAAAGTTTCTGAGGTGAGAGTTTCATCATTTTCATCATAACTGCTACATTCCACTTATTGCCACTAGAGGGTGTCATACTTCATTTTGAAACCGTGAGACGGATCATGTGTCAGTTGAAGCTAATAGCAGAACTATGAATTTTGTGCTTCCTCTTTACAGGCTTCGGCCTGTTCCACTGGCTTCTACTGCTGGTGTGCGGCTGGGCGAACGCCAGCGACGCCGTGGAGATCGTCTGCGTGTCTTTCCTGCTGCCCACCGCACGCTGCGATCTCTTGCTCAGCTCATCCGACATGGGCCTGCTGACAGCCTCCATTTTCCTCGGTAGGTCAAAGTATCTCAGTCTTGAAGTTCAAAGAAGCGAGCCGGTTGCTAATGTGTCAGTACGCGTCATTTCTGCTAGGGATGATGGTGGGAGGCTACATGTGGGGTTACTTGGCTGACCGGAGGGGGCGCTGCAGCGTCTTGGTGGTCTCCCTGAGTGTCAATGGCCTGTTCGGAGGGCTAGCCAGTATCGCGCCATGGTTTTGGCTATTCTTGCTGCTCCGGTTCATCAGCGGCGTTGGGTGAGGATATTTTGAAGGAAGCAGGCGACACCTTGCGCACAGTGGAGAAATGTTTTTCGCTCTTTACTTGTTCCAGTGTTGGCGGTTCCATTCCCGTCATCTTCTCCTACTTCTCTGAGTTCATGCCCCGACAGAGGCGTGGTGCGATGATCAGCGCACTTGCTACCTTCTGGATGGCGGGAAATATTCTGGCTGCAGGTGCCAAGACACCACAAAATGTGACACGTTCTGGGTGAATATCACGTAAAGTTGAGTATTTTGTTTGTAAAGGTCTCGCCTGGTTGGTGATCCCTAGAACATGGACGCATTTTTCCTTGGGGAAATTGGACTTCCAGAGCTGGCGAGTGTTTGTGGTGCTCTGCTCGATCCCGAGCCTCACATCAGCTGTTATCTTTAAGATGTTCATGCCTGAGAGCCCCAAGTTCCTTATGGAGGTATCAGCAAAAATACACGTGAGACTTTTCAATGTAAGACAAGTACTGCAGGGTTTCCAGCAGTGCTTTACAAGCCTGGTGGGCAGCCAGGCTTTTCTTGCCTTCTGACCAAGCTAAAACAGTAATCCAAAAGAAAGTATAAAAAGTACATACCGTATGTGCTTACGTATCAGTTGCATTTTTTTTTTTTTTTTTACCAAAATATCTGCCCAAAAATTCGGGCGCAACCTATCCACCAGATATGGTGTCCGCGATCTGACCACTGCCCAATTTAGACCGTCGTAAGACTGAAAAAGCGTACAGTTTAGCATTAGCTATGTACACTTACTATAAAGAAAAGTCACGCTCTAAATAATCGTCAAATGTTTGATATAAAAAAATACAGCATTCGTATAACAACAAAAAATTTTGCGTCCGATTCACCTGATTTTGAGAATATGCCAATACCGTGTCTCGATCCGATACCGAAAAAAGGTTTTTCTTTTCTTTTTTTAAATTTGAATAAAAAATCCAAACATGTTACTGGACTGTACTGTTTACAGTACTTCGGCTTCTGCTTTTTCCGGGAGTGTTGTAGACTATAAAACATCTTTCATCATCATCATTTTTGTATCTTTTGGCAATGCTATTGTATTTCTGGATTATTTTGTTTGCCTTTAAAAAGTAAAATGAATATACTGGTCCTTCTCAAAAAATTAGCATATTGTGATAAGTTCATTTTTTTCTGTAATGTACTGATAAACATTAGACTTTCATATATTTTAGATTTATCGCACACAACTGAAGTAGTTCAAGCCTTTTATTGTTTTAATATTGATGATTTTGGCAAAAAAAGCCAAGAAAAAACAAAAATCCCTATCTCCAAAAATGAGCATATCAAGAAAAGAAGCTACTAACCTAATCATCTGAATCAACGAATTAACTCAAAACACCTGCGAAAGATTCCTGAGGCTTTAAAAAACTCCCAGCCTGGTTCATTACTCAAAACCGCAATCATGGGCAAGACTGCCGACCTGACTGCTGTCCAGAAGGCCATCATTGACACCTTCAAGCAAGAGGCTAAGACAGAGAAAGAACTTTCTGAGCGAATAGGCTGTTCCCAGAGTGCTGTATCAAGGCACCTCAGTGGGAAGGAAAAAGTGTGGCAGGAAACTCTGCACAACCAGAACAAGTGACCGCACCCTGAGAAAGATTGTGGAGAAGGGCCGATTCCAGACTTTGGGGGACCTGCAGAAACAGTGGACTGAGTCTGGAGTAGAAACGTCCAGAGCAACCATGCACAGGTGTGTGCTGGAAATGGGCTACATGTAGGGTTGTTCCGATCATGTTTTTTTTGCTCCCGATCCAATCCCGATCGTTTTAGTTTGAGTATCTGCCGATTCCGATATTTCCCGATCCGATTGCTTTTTTTTTGCTCCCGATTCAATTCCAATCATTCCCGATAATTTTTCCCAATCATATACATTTTGGCAATGCATTAAGAAAAAAATGAATAAAACTCGGACGAATATATATACATTCATCATACAGTACATGAGTACTGTATTTGTTTATTATGACAATAAATCCTCAAGATGGCATTTACATTATTAACATTCTTTCTGTGAGAGGGATCCACGGATAGAAAGACTTGTGACTTTGTATATTGTGACTAAATATTGCCATTTAGTGTATTTGTTGAGCTTTCAGTAAATGATACTGTGGCCATGCCCAAATGCATGATGGGAAGTGGAACCATGACTGTGCGTAGTGCTACCAATTGATATATCTTCTCTGCGTTGGGAAATAACATAAGATGTTAAGAAAAAGATCAATTGCTACCTTGCTTCCCCACATTGCTTGCCATGATATTTCTAATTGTAGGGAGAGGGATTGTAAGGCTTTAGCCAATTTAAAAAAAGGCTCCGAAGGCTGCCAAATTTCACTCTACTCATTTTACGCTGCCTTTTATCTCTTTGCATGGGTAAAACGGCGCCATTACAGTTTGAGCGCGACAATGCGTGAGTGGGTCGTGCAGCACATGCATTAATTGCGTAAAATATTTTAACGTGATACATTTTTTAAAAAATGAATTACCGCCGTTATTGGGATAAATGTGATAACCCTACCTTAAGCCTAAACTAAAGACTCTGGATGAGTGTAACATATTACGTCTGTAACGTTAAATACAATTAGAAAACGATTTAATTAAAAAAAAAAAAAAAAAAATTTAAAAAGGCATGGCCAATATTTTTTTGCCGAGTCCGATACTTTGAAAATGACCGCATTCCCCAGGTCAAGCCACTTTTGAACCTGAAACAGTGACAGAAGCGCCTGACCTGGGCTACAGAGAAGCAGCACTGGACTGTTGCTCAGTGGTCCAAAGTACTTTTTTCAGATGAAAGCAAATTTTACATGTCATTCGGAAATCAAGCTGCCAGAGTTTTGAGGAAGACTGGGGAGAAGGAAATGCCAAAATGTCTGAAGTCAAGTGTCAAGTACCCACAGTCAGTGATGGTCTGGGGTGCCATGTCAGCTGCTGGTGTTGGTCTACTGTGTTTTATCAAGGGCAGGGTCAATGCAGCTAGCTTTCAGCAGATTTTGGAGCACTTCATGCTTCCATTTGTACTGGTAAATGGTTTACTGCACATGGCATTACTGTGCTCAATTGGGCTGCCAACTCTCCTAACCTGAACCCCATAGAGAATCTGTGGAAAGTTGAGAGACACCAGACCCAACACTGTGGATGAGCTTAAGGCCGCTATCGAAGCATCCTGGGCCTCCATAACACCTCAGCAGTGCCACATGCTGATTGCCTCCATGCCATGCCGCATTGAAGCAGTCATTTCTGCAAAAGGATTCCAGACCAAGTAATGAGTGCATAGCTGGTATAATTAATTGAAGGTTGACTTTTTTTTGTATTGGTCGGATGAAATATGCTAATTTTTGGGGATAGCGATTTTTTGTTTTTCTTGACTGTTTTTTTGCCAAAGTCATCAATATTAAAACAATAAAAGACTTGAACTACTTCAGTTGTATGTAATGAATCTAAAATATATGAAAGTCTAATGTTTATCAGTACATTACAGAAAATAATGAACTTTATCACAATATGCTAATTTTTTTAGAAGGACTAGTATAAATTAGGCCTGAACGATAATGGAAAAAATTAAGGCACGCAATCTGTTTTGTCTTTGCAGGCCGGTCGAGAGAAGGAGGCCATCCACGTCTTCCGCCAGATGTTTCGACTGAACATGCGTGGGAAAAGAGTGTCTCCCCCAGTATGTAGAAAAAGGACACTATCAGGGAGAAAATGTCTTAATTACTTTGAAAAAATGAACAAACTCAAGTAAATTTAAAAACTCTTTACATTCCAAAGTCACAAAGATGCATAGAGGTACAATAGAGCCACATGCGGGTTTAGAGCTTCTTTAGAGGGCAATTGACGAATTTTGGTAATTTAAAACAAAAAAGTAACCAGTTAAAGATTTGGCTTCCATGTGCTTGGACATCACATTTTTGTGGCAAGTGGACCACACTCTTAACATTTGGGATACAAGTGAGGCCACCACATATGTGGACGCCAGGTTTTAATTATATTATTTATTGTATTATTAATAATTTATCATTGAAATATTATTTTTATATAATGAATACATTTTTAATGAATAAAATACACTCTTGAGTATGTCCCCCAACATCAATATTATTATTTTTCCTAATTTGCATAGTATTTAATTTTAACTTTCTTCTCTGAAGGCATTTTCTTTGCACGTGAACATCAACCAGAGAGTACGCGAAACTAAGACTCGGCACCCATGTGGAAAACTTGGCGCTATTCTGAAAAAGGTGAGCAAGAAAGGAGACCCATGACAAAGTAAAATGAAGTCAATAATGTAAACATGTCATCACCACACAACAGGGGGTGATGCCAGTCTGTCAGATGTTTGATGGAAACCTCAAATCCAGAAGCTTCATACTGCTGATCATCTTTTACTGCATTTCCTTTGGGTAAGATGGCACTATAAGGCGCTCAATGAATAAAAATAACTTGACTGGGTTTGTGTATAGGTTTTACGGGCTGTGGATGTGGTTCCCCGAGCTGTTCGTACGAGTGGAAGATGGCGGATCACCGTGCGCCAATGTGTCCATCCCGTCTGGACATCAGAACCAAAGTTGCTACCCTGTCAAGACTGTTGGTGCGTAGTATTTATGTTGAAATGATTTGCAAACAGTTGACTAATAGGCTCATGTATAAATCACATTAAATAACGTTGGGCTTGACATGATGGATAGAAATGTTGAAATGAATGTTGAAACTTATATTTTTTAATGACTTTTACCATTGTACAGTTGTGATCAAAAGTTTACATACACTTGTGAAGAACATAATGTCATGGCTCTCTTGAGTTTCCAGTTATTTCTACAACTCTGATTTTTCTCCGATAGTGATTGGAACAGATACTTCTTTGTCACAAAAAACATTCATGAAGTTTGGTTTTTTATGACTTTATTATGGGTTAACAGAAAAAGTGATCAAATCTGCTGGGTCAAAAATATACATACAGCAACACAAATTAGAAATTTCTTGTGAGTGATTATTGAATTGACTTGAACAAGTCAGGAAAGTCACTTGGAGCCATTTCAAAGCAGCTGCAGGTCCCAAGAGCAACAGTGCAAACAATTGTTTGTAAGTATAAAGTGCATGGCACTGTTTTGTCACTGCCACGATCAGGAAGAAAACGCAAGCTATCACCTGCTGCTGAGAGAAAATTGGCCAGGAGGGTGAAGATTCAACCGAGAATCGCCAAAAAGCAGATCTGCCAAGAATTAGAAGCTGCTGGAACACAGGTGTCAGTGTCCACAGTCAAGCGTGTTTTGCATCTCCATGGACTGAGAGGCTGCCGTGCAAGAAGGAAGCCCTTGCTCCAAAAGCAGCACCTTAAGGCTCGACTGAAGGTTGCTGCTGATCACATGGACAAAGATAAGACCTTCTGGAGGAAAGTTCTGTGGTCAGACGAAACAAAAATCGAGCTGTTTGGCCACAATGCCCAGCAATATGTTTGGAGGAGAAAAGGTGAGGCCTTTAACCCCAAGTACACCATGCCTACCGTCAAGCACGGTGGTGGTAGTATTATGCTGTGGGGCTGTTTTGCTGCCAATGGAACTGGTGCTTTACAGAGAGTAAATGGGATAATGAAAAAGGAGGATTACCTTCAAATTCTTCAAGATAACCTAACTTCATCAGCCCGAAGATTGGGTCTTGGGCGCAGTTGGGTGTTCCAACAGGACAATGTCCCCAAACACACATTAAAAGTGGTAATGGAATGGCTAAATCAGGCTAGAATTAAGATTTTCGAATGGCCTTCCCAAAACCCCATTGAGAACTTGTGGACAATGCTGAAGAAACAAGTCCATGTCAGAAAGCCATCAAATTTAACTGAACTGCACCAATTCTGTCAAAGATTCAACCAGAAGCTTGTGGATGGCTACCAAAAGCGCCTAATTGAAGTGAAAATGGCCAAGGGACATGTGACCAAATATTAGCGCTGCTGTATGTATATTTTTGACCCAGCAGATTTGATCACTTTTTTCTGTTCACCCATAATAAAGTCATAAAAGAACCAAACTTCATGAATGTTTTTTGTGACAAAGAAGTATCTGTTCCAATCACTCTATGAGAGAAAAATCAGAGTTGTAGAAATAACTGGAAACTCAAAAGAGCCATGACATTATGTTCTTCACAAGTGTATGTAAACTTTTGACCACAACTGTATGTTAGCATTAAGCTAGCAGTCAATCTCAATCTTAAAATTGCCCAGCCTTAATGTGAATACTATGGAACTATGTATGCATAAATGTTTTACAAAGCAAAAGCAGATTTTTGCATATACATTGCTGTCAAAAGACTGTCATATGACCGTCATAATTATGACATGACACTGTCATGGGCATTACTGAATGCTTATGATGGATGCCATTAAGTGTTATCTGGCAAATTATGTCACTAACTCCATTTATGTGCTTATATGCTCGGATATTTACATCTATTCAAAAGTGAGGTCATTTTCCGGTTGACACTAAATGACATCTGTTATAAACATCCATTAATCCTAATGACAGTGTCATGTCATAATTATGATTCTGCTATGACAGTCTTATGGTGCCACCGTCAAATAAAGTGTTAGCAAATATCATAACTAGCAATTAATGAAACAACTGGAACAGTAACTGAAGAAATAGCACAGAATATGAATTTTGATTATTTCCATCTGTAGTGCTGCAATGCATGCTAGGAGGCATGTTGGACAACAACACTGTTGACTGCAGGTGGCAGCAGAGGTTGATTGTCTCCCCCAAGGGAAAAGTGACGGCCAAATCAAACTTCTTTTTGAAGCATTGAAGCTTTGCAGCCGATTGGGTCAAAGCTTCAAGGTGTTTCATTTGGTCTTATGACAGTATTATAATGCCGCTGTCAAATAAAGTCTGACCAGTCAATATATTTTGGTGTAAATATCCCATGATATAGTAAAGACAGCTGTGGCTTATACTCTAGGGCAGCTTAGCTATGAACAAATGGCGTTTTCGTGCCAAATTGTGTTGGTGGCAGCTTATAGTGCGAAAATTACAGTAGTTAAAAATATTGTGATAATGTGATATGACGATATGAACCAAGAAGTTCCAAGTTTTTTTTTTTTTTTTTTAATCTGTAGTTGTTAATATTACCCATTTTCACTCAGTCTACAAGGAGGGTTTCATCATCGCCGCCGCCAACCTTCCGGGTAACATCTTCACTATTCTGGTGATGGACAACATCGGAGGGAAGCTGCTGCTCTGTAAGGGATGCATTCATTCCACACTTTTTCATTCGTCTTGATTTGACATATTTTATGTGCGTGTCCCGTAGCGGGCAGTTTGCTGGTGTCCAGCCTCAGCGTGTTCCTCATCTACGTGGTGAAGACAAAAACTCAGAGTCTGGTGCTTGCCTGCTTGTTCAGCGGCGTGTCCGTCATCTCCTGGAACGCCCTGGATGTCTTGGGCACCGAGCTTTACCCGACACAGCTACGGTAGGTTTGCAGCAGTTTATAGATACAGGTGTCAGACTCAAGTAGAGCTGTCCCGACTAGTCGACTATGTCGACGTCATCGATGACGTAAATCCGTCGACGGTATGTTTTGCCCGTCGACGGATTTACGTGACGGGTTGAAAAAAATTACATGCGGATAAAGTTTAGAATGGCGGGCGCTCGCGATACAAGCGGTTGTTACTGGCACCCCCAAGGGGGCTGCTGTTATTTCAATGTGACCGGCGTTGTCAGATTGAGCAAAGAGGAAGAATGTGGGCGAGCGAGCGAGCGGGAGAGAGGGCGCGATATCGATGAGTTGGAAAAGTGCGCGGGAAGCGCTGAGTTGAGTGGCTTCATCCCCTACGTTTTCGTTTTGGTCAATAAAAGTATCCATAAAGAGCCATCTGACGCCTCTCGGTGTTTTATGCACGCCGCCGCCTTCCTGAGGAGAAAATCGGACGAACCCAGACGAACCGACGACAACGAGCCAAGTGAATCGCCGGTGAGGAGTTGAAAAAAGTTCCAAAAAGGGATGAGTTTGTAACACGTGAAAGTTGCATAAAGCCACAAAAGCGGACCAGAATAGCCAGAGCCTGGAATTATTTCAAGGAAAATATGAAGGGTGCCACTTTGTGTACTCTTTGCTAAGCTGAGCTCGCATACCACGGTAGCACGTCGGCTATGAACGAACACCTGAAGCGCCGTCACCCAAGTGTAATTTTCGAAGACCACAAGAAACAACAAGCTAGCGGATTGTAAGTCCATACAACTTTCTAACAATTTTTTAAATGGAAGTTGCCTTTATGTGCATTGTATAAACATGCATTTTTATTTAATAAGATACTTAATATAAATATATATTTTTTAAAATTATTATTCAATTTATTAGGATCATGGAAGCTCCCACTTGGGGAACATATATACATATATCCTGTATATACATAATATAATAAAAATATATATGGAAACAGCACTGGCCTGCTTACTGTAATCAATGACTGCACTAATGTTAGTTACACAATATTATAAAGTATTACATACAGTCGTATACTATAAAATTAATACTATACATTTTTTGTAACAATAAATATGTGTGCCTTTCATTCAAAATAATTGTGGTAATATTTCAGTGTGCCCTCTACTTTATCTATTTTCAGGTTAAAACAAACAAAAGTTGAACGGTTTTTCCCATCCCCCAAAAATGCGGCACGCACACCAGGAAAAGCATCTGAACTCACACAAAGTATTCTGAAAACGGTTGTCTGGGACATTGCAATTCATTTTAACATTTAGAAATATATAGACAATGACATACCACAAAAAGAGTAAGAATTGTTTTGAATTGTTCTAACCTGTTAAAGAGGAGAAGTCACAGTGTTTCAGTTTACATTTTTTGCACTAGTTAATCCCAGCAGCATTTGACGTCATTGTTTGTGATTTATTATTGCTATTTATGTTATTTATTTATACATTAATAAAGAATTTAGGTGTTCCAAAATGTTTTTTGTGAATTAATAAACTTCCAACAAAAATTTCATTATTAAAGTAGTTAAAAAAAATATATATATATGTATATATATTAGATTAGTCGACTAATCGTAAAAATAGTCGGCTGACTAATTGGGAGGAAATTAGTCGTTTGGGACAGCCCTAGACTCAAGGCCCCAACACCATTTTGGTGGAGCGCAAAAGTAAATCGTGCATCGACTTGTCAAAAAAAAAAAAAAAATAATAATAACAATAGCATAACGATAGCAATAGCAATAACATTTCTGTTGTCCTCGATGACATATTTAAGACTAAAAAAATCTGAGAATATTTCGTTTTTCCCTTTTTTAAAGAAAAAAAGAGCCATTTTTTTTGTTCTATAAGTCGCAGTTTTTTTTTCATGGTTTGGCCGAGGGTGCGACTTGTACTCTGGAGTGACTTACGTGTGAAATTATTAACACATTATTATATAATTTCAAGTGTTATTTCACATTGAACTGCAAGAGAGTGCTCAAGTCCTGTGTTTCAACATTGGTGGTAACTTATAAAAACAACTGAGAGGGGCTGAACAAAACAGCGCGGTCTCAGTTTGTCGTTTTAGCGTCATGTAACGTTAGCATACAGTACACTTATTCAGCCTGTTGTTCTCTATGGATTTAATCAAATAAATTTCCCCCTTCGTATCCTCCGGTCATAGGTGGATTTTGACTTTTGGGGCGGGGGGGCGCACAACAATTTGATGACCCCGAAATGCAGTGTCAGAAATAAAACTAACTTATAGGAGTATTTATAATAATTTGTTTTTTTCCCTATCATTCTTGTGGGGAATTCTAAATCAGGCTGCTTCGGCTTTCGCCAAGATTGTCATCCATTGAATATGTTACGCCTGCCGGTGTCGTGCCAATGTAGTTACCCCAGTCAAAAATTGTATCCCCTGCGCAGAGCCATATGGAGGTAGATTTGTCTCTGTATTATTAAAAAAAAAAGTTGCTTCAATAAAAAAAGTTCCTTCAATCAAAATATGTATTTTCAACCCCCCCAAAAAAATCGCTTCAATCAAAAGAAAATGTTTGAATGCAAAAATACATTTGAAACTCAAAAAAGTAAAAAAAAAAAAAATGCATGTGAAAGCTATTTTTCTTTGATGTTTTTTGTTTTATTTTGATTGAAGCAACTTTTTTGATTGAAGTAATGTTGATTTATGTTTGGCCCACATTTAGGCTAGGACATCGTCTTTATTATTGAGTCAAAAAATAAGTTGCTTCAAAAAACACATATTTTCAAAAAGAAAAATCACTTCAATCAAAAAAAAAAAAAAAAAAAATTTCAATCATGGAAAAAGTTTTTCAATGCGAAAAAATATTAGAGATTGAAAAATTTGCATTTGAACACTTAATTTTTAATTGAAAAAGTTTTCTTTGATTGAAGCAATCCTTTTTGTTCTCCGGGCCGTATTATGGTTAGGACATTTGTGTCTACTAAATCATTTAATCCCCCCAAAAATTGCTTCAATCCAAAAAAATATTTTCAATCAAAGAAAAAATCATTAGAAAAAATAAAAAATAGGGGAGGGCTTTTTTTTTTTTTTTTTTTTTTTTTTAAATTATTGAAAATTATATGCAAAGCAAATGACTGTCTAAGTTGCTAGTCACATGATCTGTTCGAAAAATAATTTTGACCCATTATAAAAATATATTTTTTTGTTCCTTTCATTCATTTTTGTTGCAGTTTTATTGCTTTACAACTTATATATATATATATATATATGTAGGAAAGTCAACTATATGCAATGAAACTTTTCGGCCACCTGGGGGAGCCTTGACCCCCCCTTAAAATCCGCTTTTGCCTCCGCTGCGACTTCAATATTTTTTTCCTCTTCATTGCGAATTTATGGCTGGCTGCGACTTAGTCCAAAAAATACGGTATATTAGTTTTTGTTATTTACTGTTTTTTCTCCTATTTGTTCATGAAAAATACACAATTAAAAAATAAACATTTAAATTTTTAAAAAAAACTTTTTTTCTCTTTTTGAATTTATTTAAAAAAATGAATACATGAATAAATTAAATAAATAGGTAAATTGAAGTATTAACTTATTAAGAGGCTCAAATTTGAATTTGGACAGTTTTGAGAACAATGTCTTTTCAATAAATTTATATTCAAAAGGTTTCTTTTTGTGCAAAATATTTTAAAAAAGATACTTTTTTATTTTAAATGAAAAAAGAAATTATTAAGAGATTATTTGGAACATTTTTAGGACAAGGTCTCAACGTCTCATCAATTGTGAAAATAGTTGTCGGGTCATTTGATTGTTCATTAATCAATTTATTGTGGAAGCCCTAGTGGTCCTCCGAAGAAATCCTGATACAATACAGGCCCACGACAAAGATGAGTTTTACTCCCCTGACTTCGACTGACCGTGTTTTTCCTGGCAGTTCATCGGCGCTTGGCTTCTTCACGGGGGCGGGCCGAGTGGCGGCCATCACAGGGAATGTGGCCTTCGGCAACTTGGTGGACTTGGACTGCGCCGTGCCCGTCCTGTTGGTGTCGGCCATGCTGCTTACCGCTGGTGTTGCGGCGCTTTTTTTGCCGCGCAGCAAACAGACCGAGCTCACCTGAGCTTTACTTCACAGGACTCTCTCTTTCAAGTGAGCACAATCAGCCTTGGTTAAAATATAAAGAAATTAAGTCATAATTAGAGATGTCGATCGGGTCCGATCACGTCATTTTCAAAGTATCGTAATCGGCAAAAAAATATGGAACATGCCTTTTTTTAATATATATATTTTTTAATTAAATCGTTTTCTAATTGTATTTAACGTTACAGACAAAATGTCTTACACTCATCCAGAGTAGTTTTGGCTTAAAGTAGGGCTATCAAATTTATTGCGTTAATGGCGGTAATATTCACGCATTGTTGCGTTCAATCTATAAAAACGCCGTTTTACCTATCGTTAGCGCTAAAAGGCAGCGTATAATGAGTAAAGATAATTTTCACAGCCTTTGGAGCCAATTTCAATATGGCTAAAGCCTTACAATACCTCTCTCAGAAAATAATAATGTGGGAGGCAATGTGGGGAAGAAAGGTAGTAGTTGATGATTTTCTTAACACCTTATGTTCTTTCCCAACGCAGAGAAGATATATCAATTGGTGCCCCTACGCACGGTTATGGTTGCACTTCTTATCATGCATTTGGGCAGAAGTTAAATGGCTGCAGTATCATTTACTGAAAGCTCAACAAATACACTCGATGGCAATATTTAGTCACAATATACAAAGTCACATTTATCCTTTAAGAATTACACGTCTTTCTATCCGTGGATCCCTCTCACAGAAAGAATGTTAATAATGTAAATGCCATCTTGAGGATTTATTGTCATAATAAACAAATACAGTACTTATGTACTGTATGTTGAATGCATATATTCGTCCGGGTTTTATTCATTTTTTTCTTAATGCATTGCCAAAATGTATATGATGGGGAAACATTATCGGGAATGATTGGAATTGAATCGTGAGCAAAAAAAAAAAGCAATCGGATCGGGAAATATCGGGATCGGCAGATACTCAAACTAAAACGATCGGGATCGGATCGGGAGCAACAACCCTAGTCATAATCATATTCATATTGACAAGCCTGACAATTTTGTTTTCCCCTGTAAAATATATATGGCGGAAAACACTCAGGTGACTTGAAGTTCCGCTCTGAGAACCCCTAATTTGGCCAAATTACAAAATTGTCCTATATGCATGTGTGATACATCATTGTAAAGCTTAAAATTTCAAGTTTCTGGGGTAAGAAAAAATTTGAACAGGAGGGCAATTAGGAAAAAAAAAAACATTTTTTAAACCCCTAAACCCTAACTCGAGGTGAGAGCAAAAGAGAGCCTAATTAGACACCATGGTTTTAACGAGTTATTATCGTGTACTTACCTTGTTTCAATCCAAAAACTCTGTAGCATGTATCACCAAGTTTCAAAACACAGCTGTGAATGGCCACAGCTGGAATTTTGGGGGATTTTATGGGTGAAACATGGTAATATAATAAGGGAATGCAGAAATCGCAGACATCAAGGAGTGGTCGAGGTTTTCTTTTTCAAATATTTACTGTTTTAAAACTTTTTTTTTTTTTCAATTTTTCTTTGTTTGGATCGATTATTTATTATCAATAATATCGGGGAAAATACGACTATAACAAAAAAAATACCATTAAGCGATAGTTATGAGGTAGATATCCGTGACCTATTTAGGGATAGTATTTTTTGTGACGTAATTTGTTTAAAAGTTTAAAATGTACGAGTAAATAATTTTATAGTCATTTCTTTTTTTAACTAAATATTAGACATCCATTAATGATTCTAAGCTAAAAAATGATAGACATTTCGAACGATACTTATCTTTTTATTGCTGGGTTGAAACAAAAGCAGTTGCGCGGTGTCTGTAAACGGGTGTCTCCAGGGTAATACCGACAAATTAAAAATAGTTCTGGGGCTGAATGCGCCATGAAATTGCTATGGCAGCATATAGACATATTGTTCTATCAAACACAACAGTTCTTATGGCTTAAAACAGCTGTTTATTTTAAAGAGGAGTGTAAGAAGAAACTGCTTTTTCAGCCTTGTCTGTGTTTTCAGCCATATATATTTTGTACTCATATTTTTAAAATACTGTATATTTTTTAAATAAATCAGAAAAATTAAAGTACCGTTTTCCCCAGTGCTTTATAAGCCCGGTGGGCCGCCAGGATTTCTTGCCCAACTCCCCCACTCTCTTTAGTGATACATTTGAAAGTGCAATTTCAAAATGTACAATTGTATTTTTTTTAAATATTGTGGGCCACTGGTGGGCTTCTCTATCACCAGTTACGTTTTCTATATGCTATAAATATACAGTGATCCCTCGTTTTTTGCGGCTTTAAGCATGTTACTGTCCCACTGAATTATTTTTAAACATGAAAAAAGTTATTATTAAATGTTTCATTGATTGAGTCCACTCAAATCCGCTCAAGGTGCTTACTTACACACAATGAGTTGCCACAGCAGCGGTTTAACAAGTTAAACGATGATTGACGCATACGGTGCTTTGAAGCTTCGGCATTCAGGCGTCTGTGGCAAGATCAAAAATTAAACGTCTGTCAATCGTTTACTTCAGTATGCAACTCCAATGCATTGCCTGACCAAGAAGGAGTAGCAGGAGGGAGAGTGAGACTACGTGATCGGCTCATCTGTATTTATTTAATTGAAAAAAAAATCTGCGATGGACTCTGGGCGCGAAGTAGCGAGGAATCACTGTATAATCAATGTTCATTGAAAATAAAAAAAAGCATTTTATGTGTATTTTTTTATTATTTGTCTAATAAATAATCTTCCAACAGTCAAGCAGCACGCACAATATATAAATTAAAAAAACACATAATTTGCAATTATCTGCTTTGGTAAAATATATTTTACATTCACCAACAGCAAAGACAAAAAACAGCATCAAAGACAGGTTGTGAAATGTGGAAGGCAGGAGAGTAACATTTGGATGTAAACAATTTTGATCATGGATTCTATTAAATCTATTCCAACATGTTTGATTTGTTGGGTATGATGCTTTAAAATAGGTCTAAATTTTAATAAAAATAATTTGAAAAACCTCTGAACTGTGTCATGCTGGATATTTTGGTGTAATGGTAGAATTTAATAGGGATGGTAAAAACTGCCAGAATGTTTTTTTTTTCATGACTAATATGGATTAAATGTATAAGACAAAATTAAGTTAAAAAAAAAAAAGGTCACAATTTTCACTAATTTAACTTACTACACTCGTATTTAGATTTTTGTTTTCAATTATATGAAATAAAAAATGCTACTGCGTGAGAGCCATCAGGACATCCTTGACCAACATGGTCCCGATCACCATTTTGTCGCAATTGAGCGTCAACTGGGCGGCGCCGTCCTCCTTGGTGATTACGGTGACCAGCACCAGGCTGCCGCCGCTCACGGTCCGGCCCGCGAACCTGTGTGCGGGATCAGGAAGTGGAGGAGAAGAAAGAGGAAGCGCAGGACTGGAGTCAAAGCGGAACAGAAGTGAACGCCAAAGGCGGCAGAGTCGAGGGAGTTAAGGCCGTTATTTAGGGAGCGCTCACAAAAAACAAACAAACATTGAAATATGTGAACATTTTGTCAAAAGTAGGCATGTGCTGGTTTAAGATTCTCACGGTATGATAACCTTAAGCCAAAATATCACGGTTTTACGGTATCACGGTATTGCAATGATAGCTCTAATACTACCGTAATTTCCGGACTACAAGCCGCTACTTTTTTCTCTCATTTTGGGTCCTGCGGCGTGTGCAATGATGCGGCCAATTTGTGTAGTTTTCTGACGGCCGTCAGGGGCGCTCTAGCATGGAATGTGGGAGTGAGACACATGGAATACATGTGTCGAGGAAGACGCTAGTTTGCACTACTACCGGTAGTTTAACTTTGTGGGTTGTGCATGAATAGAGGTGGCGGACCCTCGTCTTTGTGCATGAGTAGAATTGGCAGACCTGCGTCATTGAAAATGCTAGAAGAAATTAAATTGGCCATCCGAGTTGTATGGGACACTTTGATGACGAGCGGCGAGAGATCGTTTTGCATGCGAAGAGCAGCTTTTGTACAAGTTTGCCGGGGGAGCCTGGCAGCGTGAAGTACTGTGAAAGAGTCCGCCATCACCAACGGGCTTTGAGGGGCCAGTCTGCTGCGAGGAGGACGGCACAGGCTGGGAGTGAATATGCCTCATTATGGGAGACATTGAAGGCGACGCGAAGGAGAGACTGAGTAGGTGCGTGCGTGGCGAAGTGCATCTGAGCGTCTTCATATCCGACACTGAGGGTGAAGACTTTCATCGTTTGAATGCACAGGAGGAAGATGAAGATTGCTAACAAAGACTTTTATGTTTTTATTAACCAGCACAATTAGTGCTGCACTGCCATGCTGATGCTATGCAACTTCCGTGCCGCTGCTATATAACCGCCGTGTTTGCCGGCGCTGTTTGGAACGAAAAGTTAAGGTGTGTTATTAAACGTTTGAAAACTGTATTTCTTTGTCAATGTCTCTTGTTACTAAGTGGGCACAGGCGGCTTATAGGCAGGAGAGGCTTATGTATGTACAAAATGATTTTTCCTTTAAAAATGTACTGGGTGAGGCTTGTAATCAGGGGCGCCCAATAGTCCAGAAATTACAGTAGTTACTTTGAGATTTCTGGGTTAAAAAAAAAAAGCAAATTTTTTCCATTGAACAGGAGCCTAAACCCACAGCCCCCCGGCTCAACATTATTACCATCAGAACAAAAATAATTATTTTCCATAAAAAGAACGTGTGTTACTCGGATAATGTTTATATTATACCATAGACTTCCTAACCTATTGACATGACACGGGAGAGGGGGCCGATTCATACGGGGCCTATTTTCAAAACCAAAGCTGCTATCGACCTAAAACCAAAACAGGCACCTACCTTAGCCATGTATGAGTCTGCATGAGCAGCGGCATCAAAAAATTCAGTCGTTCCCTTATAAAATCGCTATTAATTTTTTTTTTTTTTTAATATAAGTACAACACAACTTAAAATTTTACGCTGGATCAGTACTTCTCAAATAGTGGGGCGAGCCCCCCCAGAGCTCCCATTTTCAGCATGTGCGCAGTATTTTTGAACCAAAGAAGAGCACACAGCAAAAAGCACTGGAGATATGAAAAGATAAGACGAGGAAATATGACGAGGCGTATTTAGCAATTGGCTTTGAGTTTTAGTACAGCGGGAGAGGAGGAAAGACCAGTCTGTTTACTTTGTCTAAAAATGTTCACAGCTGACAGCAAGATCTTTTTTTTTTTTCAGCGAAAACGTGAAAACAATATTGCCAACAATCGTCCCGCTTTGTCAGTGTTACATCAGGAAAACTAGCGAGCACTGTTAGCATCATATAAATGTGGCGTACCAAGTTGCTCAGTGCAAAATAACCCCACACCATAGCAAAGGAGCTGATACCGCCTGCAGCAGAAATAAAAACCATCCCTCTGTCCAATGACACTGTCGTTTTTGCTCTATTAATTTTTGTTTTTTCGGTCTAATTGTTTGGCATATCGTCTTCATGAGTTAATGTTGCTAATCAATTTGAACTTATTTATTTTTTTTACACTTTATTGTAAGTTGTTTATATTACTTTTTTTTTTAATATTGGTAAATGGTGTTATACTGATATAGCGCTTTTCCACCTTTCAAGGCGCTCAAAGCACTTTACACTATCTCGCCATCTACCTACTGGTGACGCAGCACCAGGAGCAATGTGGGGTTCAGTATCTTGCTCAAGGACACTAAGACGAGTTCATCAGGGCGAAGAATCGAACCCACAACTTCTGTGTTGAGGGACAACTACTCTACCACTGAGCCACGCTACCCCATTAATTAATATAATATTAAAAAGGACACAATGTTATGCAGAGGTGTACTTATAATAATAAGAATTCTGTAGACGGGGGGCACAACGTTTACGTTTTCCTGGGGGGGGGGCGTAACAGAAAATAATTGAGAAGCACTGCACTAGATGCACAAAAATCACCAAATGCAGAGATGATCACCTGTATTTTCAGGATCAATAGCAATATTTACCATGTTTTTTACCAAAATGGCAACTTTTTTTTACCATTTACAACAAAGTTTTCAACAGCAAATAAATCACTCATTTAACATCAGAAACTTAATACTTGAGGAAAACATGCATATAAATACATAAATAGATTATTAATAAATTCTATATACAATCACAACTTATTATAGAATAGAATAGCCCTTTATTATCATTATACACTACAGTATATACTATTAGCGAATGAGGCTAGCGGCCGTCTGACGTAAACAGACAAACTTCTTCATAGATATGGACGTAAAACAGTCTCAATTCTTGGTTAAAACCAAAGAAACCGTGCAGTTAGCGTTTATTTTACGTACTGTATATTGTCGAAGTACAATGCTACTCTGTTAGTGAATGAGGCTAGCGGCTGCCTGACGTAAACAGAGCTCTTCTGGTGAAAATTCTTGTGAATAAATGCTTAAATCCCTGAATTCTTCATATATATAAAACAGTCTCAAGTTCCCTTTGTGAAACACGTGTCAGATGCTGCTTGGTATGTTTTGCTTTCTTTTCTTGGCTAGATATGCCATGTTGCCAAGGTCTGTGCTGAGTGATCATCACACACTAAACTAACTTGAAGCGTTAGCATAGCATCAGCATTAGCATTTAACGCGGCGACTTGAGCATCTTCTTAAACTCTTGGAAAACATTTTATATACAGTTTGTGGCGTCCAGGTGAGTTTTAATTGCGAAAAATATGCTGTTTTCCTGCTGAGCGTGTATTATCACCATGGAAAAGGTACTTGTATACAACAAAGATTTGCTTGTATGTCAATGTTCATTTGAAATTGTTGGAAACCTTTATTTATACTTTCAGTATAAAGTTTATAGATGAAAACATTTGGAGAATTATTGACTAAAACGAGACGAAATTTGAGTTTTTCATGACTAAATCTAGACGAAGACAAACACATTATTACACATACCGTAAATTTCGGACTATTAGCCGCTACTTTTTTCCTTCACTTTGAATCCTGCGGCTTATAGTCCAATGCGGCTTATTTGTTGATTTTTTTGGGTTAATAGGTAACACTTTATATGACAGCGCCATCATAAGCGCTGTGACATGACACTATCATGGGCATTACTGAATGCTTATGACGGATGTCATTAGGTGTCATGTGGCAAATTATGTCACTAACTCCGTTTATGTCCAGTTCGGATCTTTTACATCCATTCAAAAGTGAACTAATTTGCCAGATAACACTAAATTCCATCCGTTATAGGCATTCACTATTGCTTATGACAGTGTTATGTCATACTTATGATTGTCTAATGACAGTCTTATGGCGCCACTGTCAAATAAAGTGTTACCAAATACCATAACTAGTAATTAATGAAACAACTGGAACAGTAACTGAAGAAATAATTAGCACAGAACATGATTTTTGATTGTTATTTACATCTGTAGCGCTGCAATGCCTGCTAGGAGGCATGTTGGACAACAACAGTGTTGACAGCAGGTGGCAGCAGAGGTTGATTGTCTCTCCCAAGGGAGCAGTGATGGCCAAATGAAGCTTCCTGAAGCAATGACGCTTCAAAGGTTCATGGTGGTTCATTTGGTCATATGCTGCCGCTGTCAAATGAAGTGTTACCGGATGAAAACTTTTGGTGTAAATATCTCATAATACAGTGACGACAGATGCGGCTTATGGTCCAGTGCTGCTTATCTATGAACAAATGCGGTTTTCGTCTCAAATTTGGTGGGTGGCGGCTTATAGTCAGGTGTGCCTTATAGTGCGAAAATTACGGTAAATTAGTCAAATATGACTAATTAGCATTTTCGTCCAAAAGACTAAGACGAAAATGAAAATGGCGGCTAGTAATTAATAAACACATATAAAATAGGGCTTTAATCCCCTTTATTCAATAATTTAGGTGTTATTTTGTCGTTGTTCTTTGCTTACCTGCACTCCTTGTCGGAGCCACAGGGCACCCTGCTAAGATTGGCGGCCCCCGTCACCCTCTGAACAATGGCGTGCTCGTTGCGACACTTTGCGTCCAGCGTCAGTTTCTCTGTGATCTCGTTCATGCCCATCAGTTGCCCTGTTTTGTTTGGGAAGCGAGCACTGCATCAGCTTTGAAGGAAACCACAAGTGACGTGCTCTGCTAGATAGACCTTTTCATCATGTTGCCCAACAACTGACCAGGTCAGTGACTTGAATGATGACAACAATTGGAAGTATGAGTGACATCGTGGTAAAAAGGTCTATTGAATAATACAATTCTATGCAGGTGAGGACATATTTAGGAAGGAAGGGTTGGTAAGTGACACAGAAAGTGGCTGATGTCATTTTCTTTAAGTTGGTGCTGGAAGCAGCAGATGGGCATTAGGTGATGAGCACCCTAAAATGTTTATTTCACCCCCGCATCAGAAAGCAGTCGGTTTCTGGCCAAGCTAATTTGTAAAGAAGTAACTTTTGTCGAGTGTCATTAAACGCAACATTTTGGAGGGATCTCCACAGTCATTTGTCAGTTCTATTTCTGTACATTGTTAATGTGATTGCCAAGTATCCTTATATTTCGAGAAGTTAATTATAATTATATGTGTTTCTTTAGTTTTCACAGTGTATTTTTTGGATCCATAACAAGATGAATCCAAAAAATAATAAGTTGAGGAAACTACTTTTGCCTGTAGTACATGAGGGAGTTACAGTGAAAATCTAATTTGCTTAGATTGACACCTCATTTTCTTTATAATTAACATAGAAAACAACTACAGTGGTATGAAAAAGTATCTGAACCTTTTGGAATTTCTCACATTTTTGCATAAAATCACCATCAAATATGATCTGATCTTTGTCAAAATCACACAGATGAAAAAACAGTGCTTTAACTAAAACCACCCAAACATTTATAGGTTTTCATATTTTAATAAGGGTGATATGCAAACAACGACAGAAAGGGGAAAATAAGCAAGTGATCCATCACATTTAATATTTTGTGCCCCCCCCCCCCTCCAGAATGTGTATTTTGTTCTTCTGAAACCATTCTGAAGTTGATTTACTTCTGTGTTTTGGATCATTGTCTTGTTGCAGCATCCATCCTCTTTTTAGCTTCAACTGTCTGACAGATGGCCTCAGGTTTTCCTGCAAAACATTCCGATAAACCTTTGAACTCATTCTTCCATTAATGATTGCATGTTTTCCAGGCCCTGGGGCAGCAAAGCAGTCCCAAATGCTCCCTCCACCGTGCTTCACGGTGGGGATGAGGTGTTGATGTTGGTGAGCTGTTCCATTTTTCCTCCACATAGGACGTTGTGTGTTACTCCCAAGCAATTCAACTTTGGTTTCATCAGTCCACAAAATATTTTGCCAAAACTTCTGTGGAGTGTCCAAGTGCCTTTTTGCGAACATTGAATGAGCAACAATGTTTTTTTAGACAGCAGTGGCTTCCTCCGTGGAGTTCTCCCATGAACACCATTCTTGGCCATAGTTTTACATATAGTTGATGTGTCCACAGATATATTGGACTGTGCCCGTGATTTCTGTAAGTCTTTAGCAGACACTCTAGGGTTCTTTTTTCCCTCTCTGAGTATTCTGCGCTGAACTCTTGGCATCATCTTTGGTGGACGGCCACTACTTGGGAGAGAAGCAACAGCCTCAAACTCTCTCCATTTGTAGACAACTTCTCTGACTGTTGATTGATGAACATCTAGACTTTTTAAGAAATGGTTTTGTATCCTTTCAAAGCTTTATACAAATCAACAATCCTTGATCGCAGGTCGTCAGACAGCTCTTTTGACCGAGCTATGATGCACATCAGACAATGCTTCCCATCAAGACAATTCTTACCAGGTGTCTGTTTTATAGTGGGCAGGGCAGCTTTAAACCACTCATCAGTGATTGGGCACACAACTGACTAAAAATGTTTGGTAAGAATTGGTTTCAGTTGCTCTTTAAGTCTCCTTAGGCAGAGTGTTCACTTAATTATTCCCCCCCCCCCCCCATTCTGTCACTGTTATCCTATTTAAAATATGAAAACCTATAAAGGTTTGGGTGGTTTTAATTAAAGCAGACGCTGTATTTTCATCCGTGTGATTTTGACAAAGATCAGCTCACATTTGATGGTGATTTTATGCAGAAATGTGAGAAATTCCAAAAGGCTCAGATAGTTTTTTATACCACTGTAACAAGAGTTAGATGCGTATACATCCCTAGAATACAGCTACCATATTTCATTCAAATCTGTCCATGCATAACAGATGAGTATCAATTTTAAGTGTCCCCGCCAAAACCAACCACAAGAACTAAGTGAGTTTTTCAGACCTCCCTCCAGGCGGTCTAAAAACAAAAAAAACTTTTCCACGTTTATACATGGCAAGACAAACCAACTTTCTTCTGTTGCAGGGGTGAAGATAAGTGCAATAGGATGGGTAAAGCGTCATGTGTCAACTGTTAAGTAGGTGAATTTAGGGGAAAGGTTTTTTATTGGGGTGTGGAGGGGTTTGATAACACGGAAGGCAACTTACCTAGACGCTGTGAAAGCGTCTCTTTTAAGGACAGCAAAGAGCATGTTTATCAACATGTTAGTGACCGTGATATTTTACGATGGAAGCTCTATAATACTAACAAGGTGCTCATCCTACTTTCCTGACTAATGAAATGGAATGGATCGAGTCAAATTCCTTTGTTGAGGATCCACTGCATCTTTCAACACTGAATAGCACCGATGTTATTCATCACTCACCTTGCTCTTTTTTAAACTCGTTTTCTGTCATAAAAACGGGTTTCATTAACTCTCCAACAGGCGGCTGGATGGATACAAAGAACTTCCTGCTGTGAGTGCTGTGGAAACAAACAGAGGTCATTCAGCCACATTGGTAATTTACAGATTGAATGTGTATGGAAGAAAATAGAATGCTTGTAGAATCATGACTCTTAACACTTTATAGAGCAAGTGAATTGACTATTTTGGTAAATATTAATCAGGATTTGTATATGGCGGAAAACACAGACAAGACTGAAAAGCAGTTTCTGCTCTTGCACTCCTCTTTAAAAGAAACTGCTGTATTTTAGGCCAAAACAACTGTTGTGTTTGATAGAACAATATGTTTATATGCTGCCATAGCAGATTCATGGAAAACTAAGCCTCCGAACTATTTTTAATTTGTCCGTTTTACCCTGAAAACCCCCGTATACAGACGTCGCGCAACCGCTTTTGTTTCAACCTAGCCATAAAAAGAAGGTAAGTAATTATATTTATTATTCAAAATGTCTGTCATTTTTAGTTTAGAATCATTAATTGATTTCTAATATTTAGTTAAAAAACCTAGCCATAAAAAGAAGGTAAGTAATTGTATTTATTATTCAAAATGTCTGTCATTTTTAGTTTATAATCATTAATTGATTTCTTATATTTAGTTAAAAAAAAAAAAAAATTCAAGATTTTAATCACAATACACAATTCATAAATTTAAGTAAAAATTAGGCGGAAAATGGAGGACAAGACACACGGAAAAAAAAAAAAAACTACTGGAGACTAAATGGCTGATGAGAGCCGGCGTCGTGAAGTCGAAATCACCTAAGTTGGGTACGTCGTAACCCAGGGACTACCTGTATTGTCTAGCACAAAATGCCCACCCCCTTCAATTAAAACCGTTTTGCACCACCTTTCGCCTCGCCCGTGATTTCCCTGCATTTGGTTCCACACCGCCTGCCCGTCCGAGAAATGTGACAAATAATAATGAGAGTCGTCCTCGAGATCGTACACATATTTCGACCGTATTGTCAAGCCAGTTCACTGATGCGCACATGACGCTCATATTTTTCTATCATTTCCTTGGTAAGCGTCACCAACTGCACTAACCTTCTTGTGACCCAAGTTCATTTCCAAGAAAATCCGCTGTGCGTCCGTCTTGCGGGAAAAAAATGAAATTCCGTCGCAGTCATCAATCGTCGTATGACGTGTCAAATTTTGTGTCTGATTTCGAAAGGATCGTATGTTGAAGTGACACTGTATTTCCAAAAACATCTTTCTTTAATGTGTATTGAAATATTATGGCCAATACTTGAATAATTGAAGTGCAAATCCTACATTGTGCACTTTAGGTTTTTAATTTAAAACAATAATGTTTACTATTACCTAGGGCTGTCAAATTTATCGCGTTAACGGGCGGTAATTTTTTAAGTTAATCACGTTAAAATATTTAACGCAATTAACGCATGCGTGGAACGACCCATTCACGCATTGCCGCATATAGACTACAAAAGCGCTGTTCTGCATATATACAAATCTAAAAGGCAGCGTCAAGTGAGTAGAGTAGATACAAGCATTCATTGGTGCCGTGCTTTTAATTGGTAAAAGTTTTGACATTTCTTCCACAACAACTACACCTATTGTAGGAAATGAGGCGAGAAGACTGACAGGAGTTTCTTATTTTTAACACTCCGTATTGCTCACAATGCAGAGAAGATATTTGTTTGTTGTTCGCTTCCTGTTGAGCCGGTGTTCGCAGGTCGCATGTCGCGGGCTGACTACAAGGACTAAAGGACTACAAGGACTAAAAACCAAAAAACTTAATACAAGGAGGTTGCATCAGGCTCAAGGAGAAAGTTTCGACTTTAAGAAAGGCACTTTCGAAGTTAGGAAAGGCACGAACGACGACAGGGCGAACTGGAGGACTCGATCGCCGCGCTTCGTGTTCGTTCCCACGATCACGACGCTAGCTGCTAGCGAGGTCACGCTTGGCTGCGCCGCAGCTGGAGAATTGTCGACTCTGGGTACATACACGCCAGTATGCCACCCAAGAGAGGCCCAACACCGGCTTCGGAGGAGGTCGACGATATAAGATATACCATTTGCAGCCACCACACACAGTCATGGTAGCACCACTTCCCATCATGCATTTGGGCCGAACAGTTACAGTGCCCTCCATAATTATTGGCACCCCTGGTTAAGATGTGTTTTTTAGCTTCTAATATTTTTTTTAAAAAAATTAAAATAATATGGGACCTTAATGGAAAAAAAGAGAAATATCCAACCTTCAATACAAGTGCATTTATTCAGTGGGGAAAAAAATCCCACATAGAGAAATAATTATTTGACATAAAATAATGTGTGTCACAATTATTAGCACCCCTGGTGTTAATACTTTGTACAACCCCCTTTTGCCAACAAAACAAGGTCTGGGGACTGAGATGGCCATGGGAGAAGCTTGATTTTATGTCTGGTGAACCATTTCTGTGTAGATTTGGCCATATGTTTAGGGTCATTGTCTTGCTGAAAGACCCAGTGACGACCCATCTTCAGCTTTCGGGCAGAGGGCAACAGATTTTGATTTAAAATGTCCTAGTATTTCAAAGTATTCATGATGCCATGCACCCTAACAAGGTTCCCAGGGCCTTAGCAAGCGAAACAGCCCCACAGCATCACTGACCCACCCCCATACTTCACAGTGGGTATGAGGTGCTTTTCAGCATGCGTATCTTTCGTGGCACGCCAGACCCACTTAGTGTTTGTTGCCAAAAAGCTCAATCTTGGTCTCATCTGACCAAAGCACACGGTCCCAGGCTTCAACTAGGTCGCTACAGTATCATTTACTGAAAGCTCAATAAATACACTAGATGGCAATATTTAGTCACAATATACAAACTCACATTTATCCTGTAAGAATTACAAGTCTTTCTATCCGTGGATCCCTTTCACAGAAAGAATGTTAATAATGTTAATGCAATCTTGTGGATTTGTTGTTGGAATAAACAAATACAATACTTATGTACAGTATGCTGAATGTATATATCCATCTTGTCTTATCTTTACATTCCAACAATAATTTACAGAAAAATATGGCATATTTTAGAGATGGTTTGAATTGCGATTAATTACGATTAATTCATTTTTAAGCTGTGATTAACTCGATTAAAAATTTTAATCGTTTGACAGCCCTACTATTAACTCACTGCATGCCATTAACAACATGTAAACTGTGAGGACTGGCTGCAAATGCTCATCTCTCAGTGTGAATGATGTCGTTAGACGTCCAATCCGTTTTGACTGAGACTGCTGGCAGCGAATCTCACTCAAAATGGACGGGACGTCTAGCACCGCCAGTTAGTTCAGTGAGGGCTCATAAATTATTCATACCAGAGCTGGAAGTTTGCCGCTTGTGTGGAGTCGCAGAAGTCGATGCCCATCACGGCAGTGACTGTCTCACCTGCAGGAAGCAGCTCTGAGGACAGGAAGCATGAAAACCAGTCAGCAATGCACTTCATTGACATAACATTTACTTTTGTAAACTTTCCAACTTCACACACCTATCTCCTGGAACTCTTTAACCCTCATGCCGGACTGCAACTTAACGTCCTCAATGTGTAAATTCTTGGCATCTACAGCAGCGCTATTAGCAAACTGCATCTGCACCGCCACCATGTTGGCATCGGGACCAAAGGGTTGTCGGCTGAAGCAATATTCCACCGACAGGCCCTCGCCGGTGATCCGGTGCAGGAGTTCGTAGCTCTTCTGCGCGCCTGATGGAGAGATAGCCTGTGGAGAAGTTAACAAACTTGAGACGCCGAGTTATATTTTAGCTGGCATGACATTTGGCTTGAGCTCAATTACCGGAATTTTCGGACTATAAGCCACTATTTTTTCCGGCTTTTCCTGCGGCTTATAGTCAAGTGTGGCTTATTCGTTGATTTTTTTGGGTTAATAGGGAACACTTTATTTGACAACGGCGTCATAAGACTGTCATAATTATGACACTATCATGGGAATTACTGAATGCTTATGAGTGTGTGAAAGTGTGAAAGTGTCATCTGGCAAATTATGTCACTAACTCCATTTATATCCAGCTCGGTTCATTGACATCGATTCTAGGGCTGCAGCTATCGATTATTTCAGTAGTCGATTAATCGATGAACTACTTAGTTCGAATAATCGAGTAATCGGTTAAGGAACATAAAATATTAAAATACCTGAACTGAGCCTCAAACGGTATAAAGAAATTAATAAATGAGGATCTATGTACAACAAAAGAACAATTGGCTAACTTACATAGCAAAAGCCCGCTAGCTTAAATGCTGACTTTTTTTTTTTTACCATGCTCTTAACAAATGGTTCAAACACATATGCCCACAAAAATGGCGAAATATACCTATAAACTAAATTACAAATGCATAAAAAGAAAAACCTATAAACTAAATTACAAATGCATTAAAAGAAAAACATTAGCTCAAACAAAACCTTAGCTTATGTTGGTCTTAACAGGGAGCAGCTGTATTGAACCATGTGAAATGAGGCAGACTTGAGGGCAGTATATCCACCCAAAGCAATACAACTAAATGCAAACACTTTCAAAACAAACCATTACAACGCCACTTAAATTTTGCTGCTTCGAGTATTCGTTTAATTAAATTCAAATCTTTTTTTCTAATCGAATACTCAAGTTATTCCATTAATCATTGCAGCACAAATCCATTCAAAAGTGAGATAATTTGACGGATAATACACACAAAAAAAAATCTGTCATAAGCATTCATTTATGCTCATGGCAGTGTCATCTAATAATTATGATGGTTTTATGACAGTCTTATGGCACTACTGTCAAAGAAAGTGTTACCAAATATCATAACTAGCAATTAATGAAACAACTGGAACAGTAACTGAAGAAATAATTAGCACAGAACATGAATTTTGATTGTTATTTACATCTGTAGCGCTACAATGCATGCTAGGAGGCATGTTGGACGACAACAGTGTTAACAGCAGGTGGCAGCAGAAGTTGACTGTCTCCCCCAAGGGAGCAGTGATGGCCAAATTAAGCTTGTTGAAGCAATGAAGCGTTGCAGCCAATTGGTTCAAAGCTTCATGGTGGTTCATTTGGTCTTTTGACAGTCTTGTAATGCCGCTCTCAAATAAAATGTTCCCGGTTAATATCTTTTGGTGTAAATATCCCATAATACAGTGAGGACAGCTGCGGCTTATAGTCCAGTGCGGCTTATCTATGAACAAATGGCGTTTTCATGTCAAATTTAGTGGGTGAAGGCTAATAGTCAGGTGTGCTTTATAGTCCGAAAATTACGGTAACCTATTCACCGCTATTGATGGGGATAGACAATGAAAATATTGACTTACTGTAGGTGAGAGAACGTTATCCGACAAAGATAAACCTTCCAAGTCGGTGACGAGGCTACTGGACAGGAAGGAGTTGACGGGTGTCACTTGAGGCGAAGGGGCGGGTTCGACTGAGAGGGAAAAAAAATGGAGATTATCATAAAAGTCACATGCTGAAATAATTTAAACAGACAAGATATGCAAAAACAAAAAGCTCACAGTCGTCAAGGTCCAGCAGCGACATTTCTTTCTTTTCTTTCTTGCTGTCTTTGGTCCCGGGCTTGGAAGGAGCTTTTGATTGCACTGCCTGGAAAAGGAGTAAAATGTTTTGTGTTAGGCTATTCAACATTGACCAAGATTTAGATGCCATTGACGGTGCTGCATGTTCAATACATTTTGACTGGGACCGACTCCTTGCCGTCGATTATATACCAATTATTTTTGCGATTAGTCATCTAATCGGTTCATGTATCAGTCACGTGTTATTTACTGTTGTATTACAGTATTTTTCCCCTCTTTTTTAAGTTTTTAAAAAATATGTAAATTAAAATAAAATTTATTTTTAGTTTTTTTTTCCTTTAGTTGTTTTTAATTATTATAATAATAAATCAATGCAGTTAATATTTTATATAACATAAATTGGAAAATATTTACTTTCCTTTTTTTTCTAGGTTTTTTTTTTTTATCGGAAATTATCATTTTTTTAATCAAAAATGAAAAATAGATATTTACTCCTTTTTTATTTCTTAAAATATAAATGTGCAAGAAAAAAAACTAACAGATGAAAAAATACACAATAAATAATAATTAAAAAAAGAATATTTAATATTAACTCATGGACTCATTAACTTATGGACTTTAAGTCGCACCTGACTATAAGTCGCACCAGCCAAAAATGTGAAATGAAGAGGGGGAAAAAAACATGTAAATCGCACCGGATTATGAATTGCATTTTAAGGTCTTTTTTTTTTTTAAATCAGAGACCAAGCACAAACATCATACATTATTGTAGTAATAAAACAGAAACCAAGTGCGGAATAGGTACTGTATCTGTTAACATATAAACAATCAGATAACGATAAACTAAACAAACTCTCGATTTCACTCCAAATCACTTCCAAGTCTTCATCTTCAGTATCACTTTTGAACAACTGCACCAACTCGAAGTAGAGGGCACGCCTCGAGTGTAAGTATCAACATATAAGTCGCACCTGAGTAAAAGCCGCAGGCCTAGCCAAACTATGAAAAAAGGTGCAACTTATCGTCCGGAAAATACAATAAATGAGTCCATTGTAAGGGTTAAAAAAATTAAATCTTAATTCATGCATGAAACAGTTAATTCAGAAATTCTGGTCATTCATTCATTCATTCATTTTCCATGCCGCTTATTCCTCACGAGGGTCGCGGAGGTGCTGGAGCCTATCCCAGCTAACTTCAGGCAGTAGGCAGGGGACACCCTGAATTGGTTGCCAGCCAATCGCAGGGCACAAGGAGACACACAACCAATCACGCACACACTCACACCTATGGACAATTTAGAGTGTTCAATCAGCCTACCATGCATGTTTTTGGGATGTGGGAGGAAACCGGAGTTCCCGGAGGAAACCCACGCAGGCACGGGGAGAACATGCAAACTCCACACAGGAAGGCCGAAGCCCGGGATTGAACCCTTGATCTCAGAACTGTGAGGCAGACGTGCTAACCACTCAGCCACCGTGCCGCCTTCCTGGTCATTCAATGACATTTTTTCTTGTGGGCAAAGCACTAAAATAGATTGTGTAAATTACTCATTTATTTTCTTCAAACAACTAAATAACAAAATCGAATAAGGAGGAGGCAGGCTTTATCAAACAGTTGTTCATAAATACAATCCAAATCCAATTTCAAAGCACACTCTCTTGTATGACAATTTAGTTTGAATGGGTGTTTGTGTTGAAAGGAGACTAAGATGTTATATGAATGGATTTATATGTGTGGTTTCTTTATAAAAAGAAATGAGACAACTTTACTATCTAACAATAACTCAAACGCTAACATGCTTCTCCACAACAGAATACAAACGGACACTTAAGACACTGATTTGCAAATTCGCTAATTGACTTCATTTACTCACCTCAGACGGAGGTACACTGGCCCTAACAACACACACGACTCAAGACAATCTAACTCTCATGTAAATATTATTAATTCAGCAAGTAACCCTGAGTGTAGCAGTGAACTCCCTCTCTCTATTGCTCTAATCACTGGCACGGGCGTGTAATGTGAGGACAATACACACTAAAAACGACTCAAGCGGGACTGCTCATAGTTGCCAGGAAAAATCGATTATCAAATTCATTGGAAACTAAATTATTAATCAATTTAATCAATTAGTTGTTGCAGCCCTATTATGGACGCATGTTTGAGTATCATGCAATATCAAAATTTAGTTAGTACTACCTTCTTCTTTTTGACCTCCGCCTCCGACTCGGAATCTTCAGATTCCGATTGGCTGCTATCCGAATCGCTGTCCTCGTCTTCGTCAGACTCCGATTCCGAATCGCTCTTTTGTTGTTTGCTCTTTCTCGTCCGTTTCCTATCTTCCCCTTCACTGCTCTGCTCACTGATGTAAAAGTTCATGCTTGTTAAATTTGGTTTAAATGGAGATGATAACGCCCAAACACGAAAAGGTCCGTCTCACCTTTCGCTCTCTCGCACTGGCTTCTTGAACTCTTTCTTCTTGGTCTTGTCTTCCTCCTCTTCCTCTGATTCAGAGGCTTCTTCGCTCTCTTCACTCTCGGATCCGGAGCCGCTTTCGGCGCTCCCGCTTCCGCTGTCGGAACCGCCCGAGGAGTACGACTCTGTACGAGATTTAGTCAGTTTGTCATTCATAGGTACAGTGGGGCAAATAAGTATTTAGTCAACCACCAATTGTGCAAGTTCTCTTACTTGAAAAGATTAGAGAGGCCTGTAATTGTCAACATGGGTAAACCTCAACCATGACAGACAGAATGTGGAAAAAAAACCCGAAAATCACATTGTTGGATTTTTAAAGAATTTATTTCCAAATTAGAGTGGAAAATAAGTATTTGGTCACCTACAAACAAGCAGGTTTTCTGGCTGTCAAAGAGGTCTAACTTCTTCTAACGAGGTCTCACGAGGTCTAACGGGGCTCCACTCTTTACCTGTATTAATGGCACCTGTTTTAACTCATTATTAGTATAAAAGACACCTGTCCACAACTTCAGTCAGCAACACTCCAAACTCCACTATGGCAAAGATCAAAGAGCCGTCGAAGGACACCAGAGACAAAATTGTAGACCTGCACCAGGCTGGGAAGACTGAATCTGCAATAGGTAAAACGATTGGTGTATAGAAATTAACTGTGGAAGCAATTATTAGAAAATGGAAGACACACAAGACCACTGATAATCTCCCTCGATCTGGGGCTCCATGCAAGATCTCACCTCGTGGCGTCAAAATGACAACAAGAGCGGTGAGCAAAAATCCCAGAACCACACGGGGGGACCTAGTGAATGACCTACAGAGAGCTGGGACCACAGTAATAAAGGCTACTATCAGTAACACAATGCGCCGCCAGGGACTAAAATCCTGCACTGCCAGACGTGTCCCCCTGCTGAAGGAAGTACACGTCCAGGCCCGTCTGCGGTTCGCTAGAAAGCATTTGGATGATCCAGAAGAGGACTGGGAGAATGTGTTATGGTCAGATGAAACCAAAATAAACTTTTTGGTAGAAACACAGGTTCTCGTGTTTGGAGGAGAAAGAATACTGAATTGCATCCGAGGAACACCATATCCACTGTGAAGCATGAGGCAGAAACATCATGCTTTGGGGCTGTTTTTCTGCAAAGGGAACAGGACGACTGATGAAAGAAATGAGTGAAAATCTCCTTCCATCAGCAAGGGCATTGAAGATGAGACGTGGCTGGGTCTTTCAGCATGACAATGATCCCAAATGCACAGCCAGGGCAACAAAGGAGTGGCTTCGTAAGAAGCATTTCAAGGTCCTGGAGTGGCCTAGTCAGTCTCCAGATCTCATCCCCATAGAAAATCTGTGGAGGGAGTTGAAAGTCCGTGTTGCCCAAGGACAGCCCCAAAACATCACTGCTCTAGAGGAGATCTGCAGGGAGGAATAGGCCAAAATACCAGCAACAGTGTGTGAAAAGCTTGTGAAAAGTTACAGAAAATGTTTGGCCTCCGTTATTGCCAACAAAGGGTACATAACAAAGTATTGAGATGAACTTTTGGTATTGACCAAATATTTATTTTCCACCATGATTTGCAAATAATTTTTTTAGAAATCAAACAATGTGATTTTCTGGTTTTTTTTCTACATTCTGTCTCTCATGGTTGAGGTTTACCCACGTTGACAATTACAGGCCTCTCTAATATTTTCAAGTGGGAGAACTTGCACAATTAGTGGTTGACTAAATACTTATTTGCCCCACTGTAGGTTTCAGCGAAACATTCACTGAATTTACCACTGTCGGCCGATTCCGTCGGCCCGGACTCGCCCTCGGAATCGGAGTAGAAAGGCTTCTCTACTTTCTTCTCCTTTCTCTTCTCACGGCTGCTGCACTTGGTCCATTCGGGCACCTGGCCAAAAGAGTGAAAAAGCATCAGGCCGCTGCGACAAAAGCTCACCTGAGACAGAAGCGGCGGGCGACACGGGCTGACAACGGCAACAGCGGAACGGCCACGAAAGCCTCGGCCTTGGGCGCGATGCAGACGGATGAAGCCAGCCTGCCTCGCCTGCCGAGTCAGGCGACAAAAGTCAATCCTGAGTGTTTGTCAAGATGGCTGCAAGCACCAGGTGATGGCTTAATGGCTTTTTTTTTTTAATATAACCCAAATAGCAGTTCCATTAGGAGAAGTGATGTCTTTGGGAGTGACTCGTTTTGCGCAGTGGTGAAATTTGTCATCCATCTTCCCACCCACGTCCTTGTTAGGGGGGTGGGTGGGCTGGTGCCTACCAAAGCTCTCTGGTTAAACCCTGGACTGGTTGGGACTGGACATGTGCCGATTACCGGTTTCAAGGTATACCGTGGTATGAAAACGACAGGGTTTCAAAACCGTGAAAATTTTCCATCATACCGCCCCTGCGGTATTAGCTATTTGTTATGTTCCGAAAATGCAGAGAGAAACCTCCCGCTTGCAGCTGCAAGGCTCAACCCTCTTCCACCGGTTGTTGCTCAGTGTCAATGAGTCAGCTGTACAACAAGATGGCTGGAGGAGGTGAAACTCCTGAACTTTTCCCCCCCATCGAAGAAAACAAAATCACTTGTATGGGAATACTTCAGCGACAGAAAAGTTACAGACGGCCGCGGCTTAGAGGAGGAGGACTAACTGATATGTAAAACATGTTTGCGGAGGGTGGCTGCCGGGAGGCAATACCTCCAATATGATTTGCATCTATACAAAATTAAAGGTTAGTCAACCCTGTCATGGACGTTTCCCACCAGCTACGAGAGTTAACTCGGTCGTGTTTAGAATGTTTAGCGGTGGTAAAACATGTAGTGTGTTTTTCTCTCTGGTAACTGTGTTGAGAAAGAGAGTGTGTGTGTAATGTAAACATGATGATACGAGTCATGCACACGAACCTTTTTATAGAAAATAATTCAATTATTTTTGTTCTGGTGGTAATAATGTTGAGCTCTGGCTGTGGGTTTAGGGTCACCTAAAGGACTGCATTTATTTAAATTTTACTTAGAATATTTCAGTTATTTTTTTGTTTGTTTTTTAAAATTTATTTTAAGATTATCTTATGCTCAAATTTGGTAATATGATTTGAAAAATACAAATCCTGTTCAATGGAAAAATGCATTGTTTTTTTTTAACCTCGATATCTAAAAGTAACACATTTTAGAGCTGTAATCGAGTACCGTGATACCGTGAAACCAGGATATTTTGGCTTAATGTTATCATACCGTCAGAATCTCATAACATGCACATGCCTAGACTTGCAACCTAATCTCAGGGTGGAATTTATCTGCTTTCAAGTTAACATTGCCAACACTAAGGACTAGAGTTGTCCATTATTATCGGGCAGTCGATAATATCGGCCGATTAAAGCATTTTAAAATAATATCAGATAATATCAACAAAAGGTTTTCATTATCGGTTTATAGCCAATATTCCTATAGCCCCTACCCACGTGACGTCACAACTCCTTCCTCCTGACTGGTGCCGCCCAATTGTCCGTCAACACATCATGTTTCCCTGTTACGGCTACGTACATTCCTCCTATTTACGACGTGTTTTTCTGCTCGTCAAAATGGTGAAGGCGTGTGTGGCGGTCGGTTGCAATAACAGAGAAGATAGACTGAGAAGACGGAGAGACTTGAAGTTCTACCGGATTCCGAGAGACCCGGAGAGAAGAGAGCGAGATGGGCTGCTGCAATTCGACGAGAAAACTGGGCTCCAAACGATTACCACAGATTATGTAGTAGTCATTTTATATCTGGTAAGATGCATTTAATATATATTTAGAGGGTTTTGGGCTGACAACCACAATTAAGATCATTGCTAGGCTAATCGCCGACAACATACACGTATGTATGTAGTGAGAGTGCTATCGCTAAACCATATAAACATTAAAAGCCCCAACTCCATTGACAAACGACATGAAATACATTAGACTTGACAGTGGATGTTAGCAATAACAAAAGATTTTGAAGTGAAAATTTCGTAACTCACCCTTCCAAGCACAAGATAGATTCCTGCCGAATTTTCGTGGACGAGGACCTGTTTTACCCAACCAGCAACGAAGTATTTATAAGCCTCCAAGCTCTTAAAGTTTTTCAAACTTTCGTGAGAATAGGCTGATTTTGTGTGGACAGGATAGTTGTACAGTTCAGGGTAGCTAGCAGATGTCAGGCAAATACGGCGGAGACAGCGGGTCGAAAAACATCGATTTAGGCATCAAATATGGATCTGGCGAATGGATAAACTGAAGCTTTTCCACATAACGCCTTTTATGCAACGCATCAAGTGAGTTTACGGCATCCGAAAGCACCGGGTCTTCCATGAAATGCATTATAAATTGCTCGATCAATTGAGACCATTGATAATACAGACACAAAATGACGGACAAGTGGGCGGAACCATACAGCGAGCACGTGATTTTGTGACGTCGATGGGTAGGGTCTATAGCTGTGCTGTCATTTCCACGAATTGTCTGCCTGTTTCTGGTGTTTTGCCACCCCCTGCTGCCGCTTAGGTGTAATTAGTTTTGCTAAATTCCAGCACTTTCTGCTGGCCTAATCATATGTTGACGCGAGCTCATTACGAATATAGAGAACTAAATAGACAAGCTAATGTCAGCAGCCAACATACCATAGCGGTTCTTGCCATCTCACTACGTTGTTTTTGCCTTATATAAGCACCGCTTGTAAGTTCCTTTGTTTTATATTCAAGAGCGTTGTGCAGATGTGTATGTTTCGTTTTGTTTGCATTTGTGGTAAAATGTGGTTACATTATTACATTGCTTGCAAGCTGTACTACCAGTTGCTATTCAAATTGGCACATGGTGTATTTTTTGCTTTACTTTGTGACTTTATTTCATATTATTGACAAAATGTTTTGTTGTTTTCAGTTTTTCAAAAAAGTATCAGCGCTCTTGTCAAGAGAACGATGACCCCAGTAAAGCCAATTTAACTTTACTCCAGCATCTGACTTGTCTTTAGAGCCTGATTTGTTCGCTATCTGTCAATTTGTGTACCCACTACCCACACACACATAGACGACAGAACAAGTGCCTTCTTGGTACTTTGCACTTTCACTTGATCCAAAAAACTGATGTTTGCTCCATTTTGATTTCAACGATAAATAGAGTGGTGCAATATAGGCATTTTGCCCATAACGTCAGTTGAAGTTGTTTCATTATTTTTCACAGAACCTTGAAGTTGTTACATTTATTATTATTATTAAAGCATCTAGTGGGTCATCACAATACAACTGCCATAGTCGCAATATGTTAAGTCCACAACCGCATATATTGGTTTTGGTTTTATTAATTTTTATATGATCGATTGGTCAAAAAGTCATTTGGGGACAACTCTACTAAGAACGATACATTTCCATAACACAGCACTTTGTTATTTGCTGACTTTAAAAATAAACAAGAAGTGAAAGTGAAAAGAGAAAAAAAATATTAAAGTAACCAAATGACTAATCCGCTGAGATTAAGAGTGGGGTAACTCAATTTTTGTCATTTTTAAATGAAACGCAGACATCGACAGAGAAAACAGCATTTCTTTCAGATAAATACTGGTCTAAATTATTCATGAGTGACGTAAATGAGGCAGTACTTTATTACATGCAGCACTTTTCCTTAACTTCCCATTTCCAAACTGGTCACGCCCGTGAAACCAGTCTTGATTAGAAATTAAGTAATGGATTCACTTGGGGTGCTAGTGCATCTGCACATTGCTATAAATGAACGCTATTTATAAATTTTTCAAGAAATCCAGTTTTGACGAATGGTTGAACTTAAACCATGATTGCTGTAAACTTTTTTTTCTCACAATTTAAATTAATGAATGCTATTACCATTTTTCATGGAATAAGAATTTAATAGATTGAATTTTGACCACTATTACAATAAACTTTTTTTCTATTCTCACAATTTGAATTGTAGTAAGGAGCCCCCCGGGTGCCAGGGTAGAAAAAAAAAAAAAAAAAAATCATAGCTAATCTGTACCCACAGATTTCTAATCTGTACCCACAGTTTACTAAATTGTACCCACAGTTTACTAATCTGTACCCACAGATCACTAAACTGTACCCACAGTTTAGCAATCTGTACCCACAGATTACTAAACTGTACCCACAGATTACTAATCTGTACCCACAGTTTAGCAATGACCCGGAAACTGTAGTCACCAATGTTTGGCGGGGACTCCAAACGCCGAGGGACCGACCGAGCAAGCACCTGCACCTTTTGCCCTCGGCAAACAAAGGGGTTTTAAAAGGTAACTATTGCACATTTTCTTTGGTAGACGTCTACATTTTCAGGTGTCATCAATCAATATGGCATGTTGTGTGTTAGTAGCCGCTAATGCGGCTACTAAAAATAGCTAACTGACAAATGAACACTACTTGAATTAAGCACGCACCGACACGACAGCAGTACAGAAAATGTGCAAACACAACATGCCATATTGATTGATGACACCTGAAAGACGCCTCCCAAAGAAAACGTGCAATAGTTACCTTTTAAAACCCCTTTGTTCGCCGAGGGCAAATGGTGCAGATGCTTGCTCGGTCGGTCCCTCGGCGTTTGGATGCGGAGTCCCCGCCAAACATTGGTGACTACTGTTTCCGGTTGATTGCTAAACTGTGGGTACAGATTAGTAAACTGTGGGCACAGTTTAGTAATCTGTCGATACAGATTAGTAAACTGTGGGTACAGTTTAGTAAACTGTGGGTACAGATTGCTAAACTGTGGGTACAGTTTACTAATCTGTGGGTACAGTTCACTAATCTGTGGGTACAGTTTACTAATCTGTGGATACAGTTTAGTAATCTGTGGGTACAGATTAGTAAACTGTACCCACAGATTAGTAAACTGTGGGTACAGATTAGCTATGATTTTTAATTTTTTCCATCCTGGCACCCGGAGGGCTCCGTAGAATTGAGAAAATGTTATTGTCACTCATTAAATACTAATTTCACGGATAGTTGGATTTAGACCATTATTGCTGTATATATATATTTTTTTAATTTCCCAGTTTATTAAATTCCTTGAAGATACTGACAAGGATCCAAAGTATGAAATTAAAGATAATGACAGTACCTCAATTGTGGATAAAAGTGCAACCAATCTGATCTAAGTCGCAAACCATAAAATGAAAAATGCCAAAATCTTAGGAAAACCACCACATCTAATTAGAATGAAATAATTGTCTTAAAAATCACAAATGATTCTGTTTTATTCGCCCTCATTTTTTCTGCAGCCAAAATTAATTCATTGGCTATTATTAAATACCATAGGCAAAATCTATTGTACGAACTAAGTTAAAATGACAAAAATGACGTTATTCCACTCTAAACCTCAGATGCTCAATTTTCCATCTCACACTTGTATCGATCAATATCAATAGCAATGTTGGTTTCGTCATTATTGATATTTAGATCGATCCGCCCACTACTAACAATCAGATGAATAGACTGAAGCTCCTCTCGAAGAGAGCCTCTCTAAAAGAATCACTTCTCTAATGGCAGACACTGAGGAAAGAGGGGATGGAAGAAGAGGGGCGAGGGGGGCTTTGTTTGTGTTCTCAAGTGGCTGACAGCTATAAGCACAGAACAGCGACTACACCAGGCGAAGGCGCGGGGAGCAGGGAAAGGATGGCGGAGGGGCATCGCGAAGCTGCTACAATGCTTCGAGAGGGCGCTAACTGACTCACGCTGGTCAACGTTGTGACTCGCTCAAGCAGCGAAAATACCTGGCAAGACTGAGGGGGGTGAAGGTGGGGGGAGAAAAGAAAGATGGGGGATGGAGGTGAGATGGTGGGAAGATTTAAGAGAAGAAAATTAAAATGAAATAAAAAACATCAGGAGACAAAAAAGCACAGGAAGGTTTCTGGGTCTTGAATGTGGGAAAACTCATAACTATTAGTGACAAAAATGAACGGCAAATGCTCTTGGGTGGTTCCACTTTAGATTAAAAGTGAGTGAAAGTGCAGTGGTACAAAAAAATGTAAATTATCTTGAACAGTTTCACAATGATGTGTCATTTTGATAGTCAAGTTTCACGATGGCATTACCTGTAGAGCACTCATTCACTCACATAAATGAATGTGATGTTTTTGTTTTGTGTACACAATAACAACAAGATTTTTGGGAAAACAGACAAAAGGGAAAGAAAAACATCACAGGCAAAGACAAAAAAAAAATCACAGATAACAATCAAAAATCACACCATGCAAAACAAAACAGAGGGAGAGGAGGAAATGTTTAAAAATGGTTTATCACCTCTATAATTTTATAAAAATAAGCAAATTATGTAGGTGGCTAAAAATGAGATTTTATGAAACATACTGTATATTCTTTTTTCCCCTCTCATTTTTACCTTGTGGTATACTCTGCTGGTGTGTACCTTTGTCCCTCCTTTGTTGGTAAAATTGTGGAATTTAGGGGACTTTCACACTAGCACTATTTGGTCCTTTTTAAACGGACCACAGTTCCTTTTCTCAGATAGTCCGCTTTGTTTTGTAAATGTGAACACACATCCGAACTCTGGCTCCCTCAAAAATCATGGGTCTTGGTCCGCTTTAAGTGCACCCTGCTTCGCCTGTGAATGCAACCGGAGCCGATCATTACGTACAGCATCTTCCGGCAGAGATGGGGGGTGATTCCTCCCTTGTAGGGAGGTAATTCCTCTTCTACAATTGTCCAATGAATGAGTGCAGTTTTCGTCCAGGGGTTGCTATTCGGAAAGTTCCGTTCGCGCAGTGTGAATACTGAACCTTTTCAACAATTCATTTGCAAATGTTGTGAGGTAGCTCTCCAATCAGACCGTGGTCCTCTTGGTCAAAGGTGGGTAGTAACATGTTGCATGTACTCCGTTACCTTGACTTGAGTAGGTTTTTGAGGAAAAGAGTAATTTCACTAAGCTATACTTTTTACTTGAGTAGATTTGTGAAGAAAAAACGCGACTCTCACTCCGCTGCTTTGGGCTACACAATAGTTGTTTTTTTATATAAATAGTTTTTCCTCTTTATTATTTCATATTACATTCATTATTTTCTTTGCCAGCGATGCCAAGAGGTCTACCGATTTACCAATAAGACGTCGCAACAATAATCACATGACTCCATTATACGAATCAGACGCAAGCTTGCCGTTCGAGCTTCACAACAGCCTGTTCAATCATGTGGTGTCTTTAAAACACCTTAAAAAATGAGGTATTTGATATAGAGCCCTGCCCTCAACATGACTAGAAAGCGCTGATTTTAACCTCTCTCCCACTTTTTATTTGGCACCAATTGACCACGGAAAACCGGAGATATGATCCTTTTAATTTCAAAATAGTAAAGGAACTCTTCACTATTCAATCTAGGAACTATTTTCTCCACCAGAGGGCACTCATGCTCTTTGGAGGAATAATACTTCATTTATGTAATTTTTTTTCTCTCGTCAGAATTCAACGAATTTTTTTTTTTTTTGTATTTCTTCGGCTTAATGTGGTTATGTAATGGGTTATCGTTAAGGGGGTTTAAAAAAATCGATAATTAGATGCATCGCGATTCGACACATGACGATTCGATTACGATTAAAAAACGATGATATTCCCTAATAACTTTATGACAGCCGCTTGTAGCGGAACGAAATTTAAGGTACGCCCGGACACCTTTTACGGACGCACGCACAACGTTGTGATGGATGCTGCCTGTAACTGAGCGAGAGATTTACTCCTTTTCAAAAGACTGAACAAATAATTTGTGTATGAGACAGGCAGGAGCCTGGAGGTCACGCTTCTGTGCGCAAGTTATTTTTTAGAGCGAGAGGGGAAGAGAGATAGTTCGTTGTTCCTTGTTTTTCAGTTGTCCAGCAGCAGTTTCAAGTCATGTCGATTGAAAAATGTCCTGAGTGTGTTGCTAAGACCCGTGTGCGTCTATAAGAGGTGAGTACACGAACACTCTTGTACTGTTTAGCCTTTATTGTTGTTTTTGAGCCAAGCGCTAAGCTAATTAGCTAATTCGCTAACTTGTATTTCACATGCAGAATGTGTGAAATCATGAGTAAGTACAGCGGTAACACTACAAACATGCGAAATAGTACAGAAATCTGTGAAAACAAAGTATATTGGTTAAAAGAATTTTTATTTCTAAAGACACTTTGTTTCCAGAAAATGTGGAATTCATTCCACCTGTGTAAATTTTATTGTATTGTTGAATGAAAGAAGTAGGGCCTACTGCCTTCAAAATGGTTAATGTTTTTGCACTTTCTTGTAAAAAAAAAAAAAAAAAAAATAATAATAATAAATAAATACGTAAATAAATAAAGCAGCAGTTTAAGGGCAGGTTTTTGTCGTAAGGGCATTTTTCCGTTGTTCCTGTTGAATCATTAGGCTATTTTAAATAAGTAATGGCCATGAATTTGTTAGGCTACTTTATTAATTAGTAATGTGCGATGAATCGGAATCGTGATAACTGTGATCATCGTATAATAATTGAATCGTAGCACCCTGTATCGTAATCGAATCGAATCTTGGGGTGCCTAAGCTGGCACACCCCTATTTATAGTACACTATCATTATAACAACAGTTCATATAGATAATTTTGTGTTCTATTTTATTTTATTTTATTTTATGTGTTTGTTTTATCTTTCAAAGTTGACTTATTTCACTGTGTTTTGCTATGTAAAGCACTTTGGTCTCCTTGGCGGATTTTTAAATGCGCTATACAAATAAAGTTGACTGAATGATTGATTGATTGAAAAAAATACACTTGAAAAAAAATCCAGCAAAAATATAAGCAGTTACTCACAATGTTACTCATTACTTGAGTATTCTTTTCACCAAATACTTTTTTACTTGTACTTGAGTACATTTTTTGGACGACTACTTTCACTTTTACTTGAGTAACATTATATTATTTTGAAGTAACGCTGCTCTTTCTTGAGTAACATTTTTGGCTACTCTACCCACCTCTGCTTTTGGTCTAATGTGACTTTGCCGTTAGAGTATCGTCTGAACTTTAAAAAAGTGTAGAAAGGAAAGAACGGTCAAACAAAAAAGTAAAACAGCCACCGCACTCCCAAACCCAACCTCTCGCCAGTCTCCAAGCAGGCCGATTCTCCCCTCGCCGGTAGTTATGACATCCTCTGTCTACGAGTGGGGTGAAAGAATGGGTTAAAAGGGTCCTTAATGGAGGTGCACCGATCACAATTTTCTAGCCCATCACTTATTTTCGAAAAGCCCGACCTGCCAATCTCCAACTTGCTGATCACAATTTTTTGATAAACAACATCATGCCTTTGACATTCCAATAAATCTTGTTTCATTGTAAAATATTGAACGTTACTTGTGATTAACTGCACATGCAGTTGTCTGAAAAATAATATTAAAAACTTTTCTTTCCAACTACTAAATTATAATTTTCTTGACCAAAAATTTAAACGCAGCAGTATTTTGCTTTACAAAAAAAAGACGGAAAATTACGGAAATTGATACATTTTGTGGAAAAGAGAACTACTAAATTATGTCAGGGCTCTAAGTTTCTCTTTGTCGCATCTTTTTACTTTTTCATTCTTAAACAGATTAAATGTGAGCCAATTGGGATGTTTTTATTTGTATTTTATATTTAACTTTTTATTGGGTATTAGCTGCTAAATTCTCTCCCAAAAGGAAAGACGAGTAATGGCGCCATCTAGCGCCCAAAAAAAACAATAACCACACAGTGACTATATAGAACGCCAATACAAATTTCACTCTTTCCCACATCAATGTAGCAAAGAGCAACAGGTATTACAATAGTAAACACTATGTTGGGGTCACGAAAGTACGAAAATATTTAACAAGTGCACTTACATTATATTCTGATATTAATAACCGCGACAACATGCTAGCGAGCTACTATGGCCAAACTGACTCGCGATTGGAAGACAAAATCGCTTATATTTTTAGTGATCGACTGATCACTGGTCCCGCAAAATCTATGACATCAGTCGATCGGTACACCTTTAGTCCATGCTTTTGGATAATGTACCACAATTACACTTAGACTAGAGAAGATAGCTGCTATTTTGAGAAAATCTTGCTTAGTCACTTATTGACCACTATTGACGGCAATAAGACTTCCAATTCATTTTGACTCCCAGCCACAATGGATTGGATGTCTATCACTGTTAATGGCACTGGCACATAATCATTCACTACCAACCCTCCTAGCTAAAGTAATCATGACATCAATGTTTAATAAAAAAACGAACATGACAACATGAACCAAAACTTGACTACGATCCTTGAATTCAAAATCAAGTAATTGCGTTTTTGATCGACCGCATCTTGATTTTGACCAGAAAGATGTGCTCAAGTTTTGATTTATGGACACATCATCGCTTATGAGAAACCAATAGCACACGGAGATTTATAGCTACAGTATAAGCTATCATTTTCCAAATGTTAGCTTGGAAAATCAAGTAGCTCATGTGCTATTGGCTCATACATGGGTGACAAGACAGCAAGAGGGGGTGCGAATGAGCTGCTGCATGGAGTGAATCAAATCCAAATTACTAAGGGATGACAAGTAAGTGAATCTATGACCACCAATATCAGTGTTATGTTGCTCGCTCCGGATCAGGAGCCACACTCGTTCCCCTCCTGACTGGGTTTGACTCTGAATGTTACTGAATGCCACTGCACGCACAGACTCCTTCACCTCCACGTTGCGCACGGAGGGATCTGGGGCGGCTTCCGGCCAGTCAGGTAATTCCTGGTAGCCACCGGCTTTGGCGTTCAGCAGGTGGGACAGTGAGCCCAACTGGAAGTGGTCTCGATCTAGAAAAGGGAGAAACGGAATAAGCTACAAAGTTTTTATGACAGCTGTTTTAGTTTGAATCTTAGTCTTTTGGAGGAAAAAACTTACAACAACTCTCTGTCATGTTTCAGTTAATATGTTAGTCTAGTTTTAGTCGATGAATACCCTAGTTTTAGTCAGTGAATACCCGAAAAACAATTTAGTCAGTAAAAAAACTTGTAGTCTAGTTTTAGCCAAAACAAGTTCAAGTGAACTACGACTGTCCGGTACCAAAACAAGATTCAATGAACTGCCATTTTTGGGGGGATAATTGGAGTAACTATGTAACAAATCTGCGCATAATCATGTATTCTTTCATCTTCAGTACTGCTAATCAACAATTAATTAATCAGCCCTGAGGCAAAGAAAGCATATATTTATCAAATTTGTCCTCGTATAACAGAGAAGCCATTTTAGTTAGTGTCCTCACCAATAAGAAGTAGAAGAAGAACAAAGCAAGTGACTTTTTTTCTGAAAAGAATAAACTAAGGTTTCCACCAATTTAAGTTCAACGTTTACAGTACAATTTTATATTCAAAAGAGTAGTTTTATTTGTAAGAAATTGCTCAATAAATATAAACTTGTTCAAAATATTAGCAAAGACTAATACAGTGCACAATTATGTATGAATGTTCTACTTGTACGCTAACGTGCTTTAATTAGCAACATTAGCTTGAACTCAGCATTACATTTTACACCAAAAATGTGAAAAATCTTTAAATAGTAAATTTATAACAGACCATTTGCTGAATAAAATTGTATTGTATGTCTATCTTCACATGACTTGTAACAAGTCATGTGAAGATAGACATACAAGACTTGTTACCTAAATAATATACAAAATAATATAGCAAGGCCAACCTTCTATGACTGCTTTAGCTATAGTATTTTTACCACAAGTTTGTGGCCAGTTTTAGCTGTCATATTCCACTGTGATATTGTGTTCTGTTCTCTTTTTAGTATGATGATATTTAAAGTATGACTATATATCCTCGTGTCGTTTCTGACCACCAAGCCTCGTTGCTGCTATGGTTAATCAAGAGTCGCAAAATTGGCAAATATCTCGTCATGTTTTAGGCTTCTAAGATATGGGCTTAGCTCGTTATCGTCAGTTACCGTCATGGAAAACGTAATATTTTTATTGTCATTGTTAACAAAACTGGAGCTACGATGAGAAAGCGTCTTCAATGTTACCGCTCTTGAACTGCTTCTGTACCTTTAAATGGAGACTCCAAAACCGGTGCAGGCTTGAGGGCCAGGAAGAGCTTCTTGGCGTACTTGCTGAGGGCGCCACTCTTCTCTGTGGGTACAATGAGCTGGCGGATAAAGCGCGCCCGATCACGGATGTCGTAATTTTGGTCGTACTTAGCCAAGTTGAGGACATACTGCGTCAAAAGTTTGGTCTGTTGGAGACAAAAATGAGGTGAGGATGCTTTTTTTCTCCCACTGCACATGTCAACTGTACTTAATTGTACTTGTTTGGAGTTGGTGAGATACAGCTTAGCAGCAAGGTTGAGTATCTGAAGCTTGACAATGTCTTCTTCATTGGTGAAAGACTTGGCCATCTTCCTCAGGACATCTGGGGCAATCTTGGGCACGTGCTCGCAATATTCACCGATCAGCCACAGAATGCTGGCCCGCGCCATCGGCACCTGGATGTTGTCCGTAAGCTTGGCCATGTGTTTGATGATGTCACTGTGCTTCTCAGGTTGCATCTGCAGGAGCTTCTTGATGACCACCACGGACTCAGCCACCACCAATTCTGCCAAGAAACACCTATGCTGTTTCCATGGCAAATTACGTGTGTCAGAATTTTAGGTAACTCACCATCTCTGTTGGACAGCAGCTGCACCAAACCATTCAGACACGTGTCCCTCACTTCTCCGATATTGGTGGCACAGCGACCAATTGCTTGGATGGTGGCAGCCACAAAGTCTTTATCCATACTTTTGATGTAGGTCTGCCCCGGTCAGGGAGAACAACAAGTTGTCTAAATTCTAGTTGACAATGTTGAGCTTTTCAAACGGGCTTAAAAATTTGTACCTGAAACTCTCTGAGAATAGTGGAGATGTTGGTCTCATTGGCAAGATTGGTCAGCACCTCGAGCTGCAAAAAAAAAACAAAACAAAAAAAAAAACAAAACAAAAAAAACAAAGCATGCATGAATTAGTGGTTTGCAAAAGTATCTAATACCTTAGTGGCCCAAATATAAGATGGTGTTTTTTGCATTGAAATAAGACTGAAAAAGAGGGGGTCTTCTTATATTCGCGGTCTACACATTGTACCCATTCACGACACTAGATGGCGCCAGATATCATTAAAGCGATATTTTGTCATGACAGATCTCAGCTTCTCTCCCCATTCACAATGCTAGATGGCGCCAAATATCATTGAAGCGATGTTCTGTCATGACAAATCACAGCTACTCTCAAGTTTAACCAGTTTGCATTATTTTATCGCAGTGTTTTTCCTTATTCAGATTTGTTTCAAGACTACAGTTACAGTTAGACTTCACTTTGATGGTTAATGCAATCATTGCAATTTTGTTGTTTTATCACAATAGATTGGTTTATTTACATTTAAAAAACCCGAAGCCATTCATTTACGAATGTGACTGCACTTTAGTTTACATATTTAAATGTTTAGATATTAAGATTTGAATGAGGCAAAATAACATGTTTTTTCTCTCAAATATATTGTTATAATCATTTGTTTCAGATGTACTGTAATTATCTTCTGTATACAAATTAATTTGGTGTTCAAAAAGTCTTTTTTCAAACTTGAGTCTTGAAAAAGAGGGGGTCGTCTTATAATTAGGGCCATCTTATATTCGGGCCAATACGGTACTTTTTTTAGGTCAAAAAAACAATATTGGAAACAACCTTAAGGATCTTTATCTGAGTTGGGTCTGTAGAGCGGATGTAGAAACTCTTCAGGTATGGTTCGAACATTCCCTTTGAGAAACAACATCAGTAGATTTGGATTTTCATCCCCATTCATAGACAAACTTTAAATGTCCGAGTATAACTCACCCTTCTCTTAATGGTCATAGTGGCCACATTTTGAAGAACAACATACTGGACTTCACTGGAATAAATCCAATACAGGTTTAATGGTGAAGAAAACAAAACGTCTATTTGATTTCAAATGCATAATAAGCTCACCTGTGACTGCGCAGAAGACGCACAAGAGCCTTAGCGATTACTCCAACCTCAGCTTTGGGGGCGAGGTGGAAGTAGAGCTGAGCCACGGCCATCACCACCTAGAACATACGGGTGGAAATATAGCACTTCAACATGGTTGAGCAACTAAACAAGTGGTTCTCAAACTGGGATTGTTATAGGCCTGATGACTTAAAAAAAAAACATAATTGGTAAATTAACTAAAAAAAATGCTATTTTTGAGAGATTTGCAGCCTAAAAATCTTCATGATTCAATGAAGGTCTAAATAGCAATCTCTACTGGTGAAAGTTGGTACTACTTGATTAATTAATAAACTAATCCGATTCAGTGGTTAGCAACCAATGCACATTGCATCAATATCTAGGTTTAAATCAGTGTTGTTTTTCGCAGCCCTTTTAATTTTCGTCGATGGTACTTTGGTTGATGATACTTATTAGTCTTATTTTAAGTAGTCTTTTGGTGTGAATATCCCTGCGATTTACGGTGACTTATATATGAATAAATATTGTTTTCTTTTAAAATTTGGTGGGTGTGGCTTTTGTCCAAAAACAGTATTTATAATTTTATTTAAAATTATTTACATGTATCAGTGTTATTTTTGGCAGCCCTTTAGTCTAATACTTATCGTCTTAGTACTATTTCAGTCATCTCAAAATGTGTTTGTCTTCGTCTCGTTTTTGTTGACGATAACTGAAGACTAATTTCGTCTAGTTAATAGTCGACATTTATTTTAAAAAATGTGTGCGTAAAATTAGAAAAGAAAACAAAAACTCCATAAATAAATGTTTTCAACTATTTTGGATGAAAATTGACAGACGAGCACATACTGTAGCATCTAATTGGACAACGTCAACTTGGTGATAATACGCATTCAGCAGAAAAACAGTACATTTTTTCAATTAATATACCCACCCGGAAGCCACGAACTGTATGAAAAAAAAACAAAAAAAGTTGTCCGGGAGTTTAAGAGGACGCTCCCTGTTAGCATAAGCCCAATGCTAACAGGAACACGAATAATATGCCAACGCTACAAGTTACATTTAGTGTGTGATTATCATTCAGTATAGACCTTTAACTGCTAAAGGAACATTGCATATTCTCTCTGGTCAAGATAAGAAAACAAATCTTACTGTTTGTTCAAGCCTGGAGACTGGAGAGCAGTAGCACACGAGTGACACAACTAGACACTGCTACCATGCTGGCTAACTACAGTTAAACATGTGACCGAAACTATTGCGCATTTTCATCTTGTCTTGTCTCGTCAGACGATAACTGGCATCTCGTTATGTTTTAGTCTCCCAAAACATGTTTTTAACTTGTTATCGTCTCTCATTGTCATGAAAAAATTGTTTGTTGACAAAGTATTTTTGTTATAGTCATCGTTGACAAAACCAACACTGGTTGAAATTAATTCAATTCTCATAGCAGTGTCAATTGCATGCTAATTTTTGGGCATAATTGGTTAGCTCAGCCTTTGGTTAGCAGGCTTTTGACAGCACATAGCTAGTTTAGTTTTTGTTTTTAACTCTTTCAGTGCCTTTGACGACATTAGACATCCAATCATGTGACTCTATTAATCCTTCTGCTGCGAATTTAAATGTGTTTGTCACTAGTAGACGTCCAATCCAATTGAACTGGGACCGTCGGCAGCGAAAGAACATTCGTTCTTTCCACGCTTTTTAGTCTTGTGCGGCTTAATTTATGGATTTTTACAGGCCATTGGGTTGAATGTCTTTTTGGTGTAAATATCCGATACTACACCTCTGTCTTATATTCCACTGCGGCTTGTACAGTATGTGAACAAATGTGGGCGGTGGGGGTTTTACAATTTGGTGGGTGCAGCTTATAGTCGGGTGCGACTTGTTGTACATAAATGACAGTAGTTGCCTATTCATTTTAAAAGTCTTATTTCCCAGCCCTTTGCAAAGCTATTTCTCAACCCTGAAATACAAATGTTTGGGGGGGATATTAAAAAAGGTAGTCATACTTCCAATAACAGCTATAAAAAAAGCACTATTTCTATTTATAGTCAGGTTGCAGAAGTTAAAAGGAGAGTTCCACTGCCTCACATTGACATGTGTCGGTTTCATTTGGAGTGCCCGCCAAAGTTAGCAATTAGACTTGATTGCCTCATTTCCTTTTAAAGCTGTGAGTGAAGATGCTCAAGGGCACTTCACCGACTTGTTAACAAGAACGCTAAACTGAGGTGAAGCCTCTAGAGACCAAAGCTGTGGATTCACATTGAATCCTATGCGCTAATGGCGTCCGCCACTAATGCTTGAGTTATGATGCAAATGGTTGCTGAGGGGGTTTACTAACAGCTGCGTTGCGGCTCTGCAGTAGCGGCTTGGTGTTCCTCAGCAGCAGCCGGTGGTCCGGATCCATCACGTATGGCTTCCTCTTGGCCAAGGCAGCGGCCTCTGCCTTCTTTTCCTTGTCTTCATCATCTTCATCATCGTCATCATTGCCGTCGGAGCCATAGAAGGTCTTGTCGCCACCTCCGCCCTCCTCGAGCAGAGACTCCTTTGTAGAAGAAAGTGGATAATTAGCTAAATTGCTTTGAGTCATAGAAATTGAGATTTTTAGAATTTAAATTCTCATACAGATTAAAGTCCAAACTACTACTATTGATACTTATTTGCACTGGACATGTGCCGGTAACCGGTTTCAAGGTATACCGTGGTATGAAAACGTCAAGGTTTCAAAACCGCAAAAATTTTCTGTCATACCGTCTCTACGGTATTAGCTATTTTTTACGTCCCAAAAATGCATGGAGAAATCCCTTGCTTGCAGCTGCAAGGCTCAACCCTCCAACACTGGTTGTTGCTCAGTGTCAGTGAGTCAGCTGTGCAACATGATGGCTGGAGGAGGTGAAACTCCCGAACTTCTTCCCCCCATCGAAGAAAACGAAATTGCTGGTATGGGAATACTTCGACTACAGAAAAGTTACAGACGGCTGCGGCTTCGAGGAGAAGGGCCAACCGACATGTAAAAAATGTTTGTGGAGGGTGGCTGCCGAGGAGGCAATACCGCTGATATGAGTTTGCATTTATACACAATTAAAGGTTAGTAAACACTGTCATGAACATTTCCCACCAGCTACGAGAGTTAACTCCAGCGTGTTTAGTTTGTCTAGCAGTGGTAAAACGTGGTGTTTTTTTTCCCTCTGGCAACTGTCTGTGTTGAGAAGGAGTGAGTGTATAATGTAAACATGATACGAGTCATACGCATGTGCTTTTTATGGAAAATTATTCAATTATTTTTGTTCTGATGGTAATAATGTTGAGCTGTGGCTGTGGGTTTACCCTCACCTAAAGGAATGCAGTTATTTTATTTTTATTTAGAATATTTCAGTTTTGTTGTTGTTGTTGTTTATTTTAAATTTAATTTGCTTGCTATGTTTTGAAAAATAAAAATCCTGTTCAATCGAGAAAAAAAAATGATTTTTTAAAACCCAGATATCTCAGAGTAACACATTTTAGAGCTGTAATTGCAATACCACAATACCGTGATATTTTAGCTTAAGGTTATCATACCGTCAGAATCTCATACAGGCACAAGCCCTCTTTGCATAGTCTTTTTAGAGATAAAAAAAAAAACAAACTATTAATGTGTAGAACTAGCGGAGCACCCAGAGAGAGCAGACCCCTGCCTAAGCAGCCAAATTCAAAGCAATGCCATTTTTCTGACAACTGTGATCTTTGGCCTTTTCTCCTCTCATATCATCTACCCTGGATATTTTAGTTAAATGGGCTAATCTGTTGCAACAAAATTCCATTTCTAACCTCTTTGCCCTTGGATTTTAATCACAAACTTAGATTCCAAATTACAAACATATCCTGCAAGTTTGATATTAATCCCTTTATTTAATCTGGAGCCATCTTGAACACATACTGATATACAGACAAAGAGACATACAGAATGGAAAACATAACCACTGTCTTTCCAAGGTTTCACCGACTAACGGAGGCAAAAGGAAACTATACAAAGTAAATAGTACCAATAATTTTCCTCAGAATTCCCCATTTGAATAAACATACTTGAGTTCAAACAGCAAAAAAAATGTGAATTGTGTTTGTTTGCTCCACTTTCTGTTTCACGTCAAAGTTAGCTAACTATAGATTGCACTTGTTTTGGTTCTAAATGTGGAGATTCTGTCGCTACCAAATACAGGGGTAGATCTATTCTAGTGACATACCTTGCAAAAGCCTTGTTTTTTTGCTGTCTCGCATAGCTGTTTAAAAGAATACACAATATCAAAACAGAGGTGTCGCTTTTCATGCAGGCGTTGGAACAGCCAGCTTTAAATTGACATTTTAAAAAAAATAGTGTGTTTATTCTGTCAATGCGCCAAAAGACAGGATGATGTGGAATTTGGGGTCAGACATATCAAAAATGTCATGTATGCGATACTCTGTATCCCAAAAGGTTAATGATACAGTGGGGCAAATAAGTATTTAGTCAACCACTAATTGTGCAAGTTCTCCCACTTAAAAATATTAGAGAGGCGTGTAATTGTCAACATGGGTAAACCTCAACCATGAGGGACAGAATGTGGAAAAAAAAACAGAAACAACATTGTTTGATCTTTAAAGAATTTATTTGCAAATCGTGGTGGAAAATAAGTATTTGGTCAATACCAAAAGTTCATCTCAATACTTTGTTATGTACTCTTTGTTGGCAATAACGGAGGCCAAACGTTTTCTGTAACTCTTCACAAGCTTTTCACACACTCTTGCTGGTATTTTGGCCCATTCCTCCATGCAGATCTCCTCTAGAGCAGTGATGTTTTGGGGCTGTCGTTGGGCAACACGGACTTTCAACTCCCTCCACAGATTTTCTATGGGGTTGAGATCTGGAAACTGGCTAGGCCACTCCAGGACCTTGAAATGCTTCTTACGAAGCCACTCCTTTGTTGCCCTGGCTGTGTGTTTGGGATGATTGTCATGCTGAAAGACCCAGCCACGTCTCATCTTCAATGGCCTTGCTGATGGAAGGTGATTTTCACTCAAAATCTCTCGATACATGGCCCCGTTCATTCTTTCCTTTACACAGATCAGTCGTCCTGGTCCCTTTGCAGAAAAACAGCCCCAAAGCATGATGTTTCCACCCCCATGCTTCACAGTGGGTATGGTGCAATTGAGTATTCTTTCTCCTCCAAACATGAGAACCTGTGTTTCTACCTAAAAGTTCTATTTTGGTTTCATCTGACAATAACACATTCTCCCAGTCGTGTTCTGGATCATCCAAATGCTCTCTAGCGAACCGCAGACGGGCCTGGACGTGTACTGGCTTCAGCAGGGGGACACGTCTGGCCGTGCAGGATTTGAGTCCCTGGCGGCGCATTGTGTTACTGATAGTAACGTTTGTTACTGTGGTCCCAGCTCTCTGTAGGTCATTCACTAGGTCCCCCCGTGTGGTTCTGGGATTTTTGCTTACCGTTTTTGTTATCATTTTGACGCCACTGGGTGAGATCTTGCATGGAGCCCCAGATCGAGGTAGATTTTAAGTGGTCTTGTATGTTTTCCACTTTCTATTTTTTTTTTTTTAACCTGTGCTGTTCAGCTGTTTGACACAGAGAATGGAAGTCTAAGTGCCCGAATAGTCTGAACAGTTTTAATGTTTCACATTGAGAGTCTGACATACTCCCATTGTGATCATTCAAAATACATTTTTATTATGACAAAGCAGTGAAAAGGAAGGGATTATGGGGGGACAGAAGAAAAGAAATACAAATGAAGAAAGAAAAGAAACACATACACAAACAAAACAAGAAATACATTGAACAACTAGACTAGTTACGGTACTAATATGCTGGTGCTATCGTCAGCGAGATGTATTTCCGGTTTACAACATGTGGGGGCCTATTGGCCAGTGAAAGAAGGGGATGGGGGTGGGGGTTTTCCATTTTCTAATAATTGCTACCACAGTTGATTTCTTTAAATCAAGCGGAGAGCGAAGAGTTACAGAAAAGGTTTGGCCTCCGTTATTGCCAACAAAGGGTACATAACAAAGTATTGAGATGAACTTTTGGTATTGACCAAATACTTATTTTCCACCATGATTTGCAAATAAATTCTTTAAAAATCAACCAATGTGATTTTCTGTTTTTTTTCCCACATTCTGTCTCTCATTGTTGAGGTTTACCCATGTTGACAATTACAGGCCTCTCTAATATTTTCAAGTAGGAGAACTTGCACAATTGGTAGTTGACTAAATACTTATTTGCCCCACTGTATGTTCCCACCAAGTCTTAAAAAGGTGTCAATGTTTAAAAAGGAACCAACAGGGTGCTACCAAAATCTTCCCTTGGAATAGTGTTGATGTTAGCTACTGTAACTGGTTGCCATTTACTGTACTAGACATCCAATTCATTTCAACTTGACTGAGATCCTCCTTATCTTGAGCCTTTATTGCAAATCTATCGTATCGTGAGGTACCCGCAGGTTGCCACCCTGAGTGCAACTCACATTGATGTTGGGGTTGAGGAACTGCGTCCTGGCGTAGCGCGTCAGCATGTTGATAATAACCACCTGACCCCATTCCTCCACATCGATCAGGAGGTTGCACAGCTTCCTGTAGTTCTTGTGGATTAAGTCGATCCGCTCCGGACACACCTCCTCAAAGGCCATGACCACGCTCCCTGCCACGAGCTGGGAAGCCACATGTTCACTTCTAATTGTTATACATTTTAAACCAATTTTAGCTTGACTTCACGAGACTCACTGTGGTTTTGTCTGCGAGGAGTTTCTCAATGACTTCAATCAGCTGATCCTTCTGTTCTGGATCCAGACTGAGGACAGACACAGATCAATGGAAAACACATTTTGGACTCAAGTGCATGGATTTTCTTGGCAGACAGTATGCAAATATAGGCCCATCACAAGAGAGCAGACCTGTAGAGTTTAGGGATGGCATGAGCAGCTGTTTTCCGAACGTACGGAGACATGTCAGAAGCGGCCTCTTTGATTGCCAGCATCATTATGGGAACGATGATGGTAACCCGGATGCTGGAGAGGACACGCAGGGCACTTGCTCTGATTAGTTGGTTGGGATCCTAAGGAAGTACAGTGTACAGAGTTATTTGATTAATTGCGCGCATGCATTGATGGATATATAATACTAAATTGGTATTAAAAAGAAAACATTTCTCAGATTACCCACTAAACGTGATCAAATTTCAGAATGTTTGTACAACTGATTAAAATGTAACTTGATATGCATTGCAATTTGTATTTTAACAAGAGGTGGAAAGGAATTTTGATTAATGAATTACAAAAGATTTAACGAATTAATTTAAAACATTTATTTTAACCCTTTAACACCGAACGTGTCGGCAGCGACGTGTTTACCCATGTCGTCTTTGAAGCTTCGTCACGCTGTAATTACGTCACCCACGTGCCGCTGGTTGGTCTCATTTGAAAGTACGGAAGTTGATGTCCACACCAGTTTTTATTTGAAGTCAATCGACCAAGAAAAACGGGAGATATTGTCATTTGAGTTTCATAGTTTTATTGCACTCATAAATATGCAGTAAAACACTGCGGTCAAGTGGCTTGACCGCAGTATTAAAACGCTGCATGGACCATGTATCTATCTCCATATTTCCATCATTTCTTGTCCTTTTTCAAAACCGAAAGAAGCACAAAAGACTACATATCCCAAGAGTCGTTGTGATGTCAAGAAGGACGAACCGAATGTGGACATTTGTTGAAAAAAAAAATTAAATGCGTTTCCGAGCGAGGCGCCAACTAAGGAAAAGGAGGCATGCTGAAGCAAACAACGGCCAGTTTGAGCGAGCGACTTTGAAACGTGCAGAATGAATCTAAAACTAAATTTAGCGCAAGCTAATGCATTATTTCATTAACTCAAGGAAGAAGATGAACCTTATTTGCCGTTGTTTTCCTGGGATGAGTCGGCGTTTCTACGAGTAGAAGTGACAGGCTGACAGCAACGCGCAAACGGGACGGAGTAGGCTGTGCGACGTTGTGTGTGACTGTGACGCAGCTCCGGGACCTGTTCATGCAGAAGCTTTATTGAGTTCGCAAAAAAAAAAAAAAAAAAACTTTATTGGGTCGTATGCCAGAAAAATTTGAATTAAATACTTTTTTTCAATGTTATATACATTTTTCTTCAAGAAAATTTTATAAAGATGAGTGTTCGAGAAGCTTGGTTGCATGTACGTAAATACTTTAGATAAGGTGATGGGTATAATACCTAACTTCACAAAGAGATATCCTCCAAACCCTTTTTGTGTTAGATGATATATATATATGTATATATATATATATATATTTTTTTTTTTCGTCTCTCACTATTTTGCACTGTATATAACCCGTTTTGACAATAGTATGTGTAAAGGCCAAAAGCGCCTATGACCATACTTGCTGTTTGTGTTGAATTGTCAGACATAAAACTATTCAATCTTATTTTTTTCTATTGAATGTTTATCCTAACAAGTAGAATAATAAATATTATCAAGCTTCAAAACGTTTGGTCGAGCATGTTTGGTTGTCAATGGGACATCAACATTACAAATTTTGAAAAAATATTTTGGGATTTTTTTGTCTTTTTGGGTCCAAAATGTGGATTATAATTGGTCAGTGAAGAAAACAACAGTTTGAACATGAAGTTCAAGGTGTTCTTAAAAAAGGGACCCAACTTGGCCATTGTGAACAATTTTTTCTTTGAAATATAAAGGCAACATCAAATGCATGCAAATTCGGCCAAAATAGGCTTAGGTGTTAAAGGGTTAATCAGTTTATCTTCCAAACACAGTTTGTCAGTGCAAAATAGTACACCGACTAAATTGATGTACACATTAGAATACAAAGACAAATCTGAATAAATAAGCATATTTCATCTAAAAAAGATACCTGGTTAAAAAATGTGGGTTTGGTATTGTGGTAGTTTTTGCATAATTCACCCGCACAGTTTTTGCTAAGGTTACTTGGAGTTTTCAGTATCTCAAATAACTATTTTTCTGGTTCTTCTTCCAGAAGAAGAAAGATGTGACCTTTGCTATTTTTTAAAATCTTTTTTTGACCATTCAAATGTTTGACTTTTCCGCAATAAAAACTAAAATTACTATTACCGCCTTTTAACCTTTGCGCTTGCACTTGCGTTTTTGTGAAAAGTTGTTTTTCTAATACTATTTTATTCATTCATCCAGTAAAACCCATTCAAATTACAAACTTTAGCATTTTGGGGTGAACATGTCTATGTGTTTAATCAAGATTTACTAATTACAAAGCATCTAATTAAACTTTTCATGCATGAATTATCATTTTTTTAAAAAAAAAAACAATGTCAATGGCACTAAAACATGAACATTCACAGCAAGTCTTACAAGTTAAATTGGACATCTTTCGCCATCAATTGAAAGCAATGAGTTAAATACTATGAGAAAAAAAAACATCAATTTTAGAGTGTTACTTGGGGCCGTAATCATTGTGTATTTCTGGTTTTATTCGTTTTAATGTAATTAATTTTGTTTTTCTTAAAATTTTATAAAATTTACACATTTATCATTATTAAAAAAATACTAATTTAGTATTCGCTAACTAAAAGTTTATTATTAATTAAAATAATATAATAATCATGATATTAGTGGCTAATATTTATTTTTTAAATGAAAAAAAAAAGGCACTTGGTCTATCAAGGGTTAAAGGCCTTAATAACCACGTTTTGAATAGCTGTCTAGAGTTGTCCGATATTATCGGGTAGCCGATTTGTCGGCCAATATTATCGGCTACCCGATAATATCGGCCAATGAAAGCATGTTAAAATGACAATATTGACTTCTGTTTTGCTTTGTTGTTTTTGGGCTAATATGCTAATAGCAGTGCCTTATTGGCACTTTGCACTTGCACTTGAGCAAAAAAAAAAAAAAACTGATGTTTGCACTATATTGATTTCAACAACAAATATAGTGGTGCAATATAGGCACTTCTTCCATAACTTCTGTTAAAGTTATTCTATTATTTTTCACAGAACGATTATTTGGAAAACCTTCAAGTTGTTACATTTATCATTATTAAAGCATCCAGTCGGGCATCGCAATACAATTACTCATAATATGTTAAGTCCACGACCGCATATACTGGACTGTCTCAGGAAATTAGAATACACAATATTCTAATTTTTTGAGACAGTCCTGTGTATATATACAGGACTGTCTCAGGAAATTAGAATACACAATATTCTAATTTCCTGAGACAGTCAGGAAATTAGAATATTGTGTATTCTAATTTCCTGAGACAGTCAGGAAATTAGAATATTGTGTATTCTAATTTTCTGAGACAGTCCTGTATATATACACAGGACTGTCTCAAAAAATTAGAATATTGTGTATTCTAATTTCCTGAGACAGTCCAGTACAGTATAGGTATTGGGATATTGGTTATCGGTTCAAAAGTCATTAGTGGACAACTCTACTATCTACACTGTCTCTGAATAGGCTAATTAGTGCGCGACTATGCGCGAGGATGTGCGCGACTATTCGTTTAACCACCTACTCATAATTAAAAGTTTCGTATTTTATTAGTCAATTAAATGCAGCATCAAGTACCGTATTGGCCCGAATATAAGACGGCCCTGATTATAAGACGACCCCCTCTTTTTCAAGACTCAAGTTTGAAACAAGACTTTTTGAACACCAAATTAATTTTTATACAGAAAATAATTACAGTAAATCCGAAACAAATGATTATAACAATATATTTGAGAGATAAAGCATTAGAGCTGGGAATCTTTAGGCACCTAACGATTCGATTATGATTACGATTCAGAGGTTTCGATTCGATTATAAAACGATTATTGATGCACCCCCCTCCTTTTTTTTTTTTTTTTAAATGTTTTGTACATTAGTTCCAAAATTGTTCAAAAATACTCTCAGGCTAAACCACACTACTATTTCAGTATCAAGTTAACATATAGCACTAAACAAATATTAAAAAATAACATTAAATAAAAAACTCCAGTCCCCATTCTGTATCAGCAACTTTAAACTACATTCAATTAATTTAATGTTGTGAATCAACCGTAAAATTTGTTAAAATTGCTCCCGTTATTCCATAATTTCCCTTTTGTCTACTTTCGACATGTGAAAGTTTTAAAACTATTTAAAAGATAGATTCAAGTCAATATTTTACCGATTTAGGAGTATTTTAGATAAAAAGTTAATTTGGTTTGCTTGGAAGGTTCGCTACAACAGCCTTGCAGGGAAGTGTACTGCTTTAAGATGGCGGCCGTTTATAATGCCCGCATCTAGCTTTTTTTAGCTGTGCTGCTAACACTTCCAAATCTATAGTGCATCTAGTCCTATATAAATGATATCTACCGTAACATCATGTAGCTGTACTTTTAGCAGCTTTTCGGCAGCAGTCAGGTATGTCGTTGTGTTTTTTTTTTTTTTACCTCGTTGCATGAGTTGAGCTAGAGCCGTGAGTTGAGCATTGGCATTACCCGAGGGGCCGGGTAATGGGAAGCATGACGTTTAGCTACTCTCGCTCCGTTCCTCCCGAAGACCGCGCGGCGCGCTGAGTGTTGTGTACTTCCGCTTTACTTCGCATATTTCAATAATCGGAATTTGGATGTTTGTGAATCGTTCTCGAATCTTCCACGGCCGAATCGCGAATAATCTAAGAATCGGAAATTTTGTACACCTCTATAAAGCATGTTATTTTGCCTCATTTAAATCTTAATATCTGAACATTTGAATATGTAAACTAAATTGCAATCACATTCGTAAATGAATGGCTTCTGGTTTTTGAAATGTAAATAAACCAATCTGTTGTGATAAAACAACAAAATTGCAATAACTGCATTAACCATTAAAGTGAAGTCTAACTGTAACTGTAGTCTTGAAACAAATTTGAATAAGGAAAAACAATGCAATAAAATAATGCAAACTGGTTTAACTAAAAAAGAGTAGCTGAGATCTGTCATGACAGAACATCGCTTCAGTGATATCTGGCACCATCTAGCGTCGTGAATGAGTATAATGTCTAGACCGCGATTATAAGACGACCCCCTCTTTTTCAGTATTATTTCAATGCAAAAGACACTGTCTTATATTCAGGCCAATACGGTATGTTGAGCCCGTTTCAGACATACACTGAACTTCGAATAAATCCAGGGATTTAAATGGGTAGCCCTAATGTCCAAAAGCAATTCCCTGGGTCGACTGACACGGAGATGACACGGACATTAATTGAGTTGCGTCCGGGACTTAACCAGGCCGTGGCACGCATGAAAGCAGGCCGATCGTCATTTCCTCTTTCTTCGCAGTAAGATGAAAAGCGGTAAACAAACATTGCAATTATCAACATGTCAAACTGAAAAGATTTGCTACTGAATCTTAGAACCGAGGAAGAGACAGCTCATCGTCCATCTTTGGAAATGTGTGGTTTATATTGTTGCCGATGGCGACCAAGAAAGACTTAATGTCTGGGTTATAAAATCCTGTCCCCGGTCCTCCACGCACAGAGAGCGCCGAATCGCCAACACGGGACAAATCTGAAAGTGTCCGCAATTCCCGGTACATCTCCCAATGTCTGAAAGCCATGAAACGGGGACATCCCGCGTCACATTACACGGGAATTTAGCGTGATATAAGTCTAAAAGGAGCTTTAGTCTTCGCTCCTTTGCCTCTTTGTAAACAGGCTGAGCAGCCAGGGAGAGAAATTCCCCCCACACCCCTCCACACACAAACACATAGGAGGGGCAGGGACACAAAGTTTGGAGAAATTTTGGCGAACGTATCAGGAATGTATTTCTCTTTCGAAAGTATCAGGAATGTATTTCTCTTTCAATTGTTTACCTTTATTGAGTCAGTTTTTGTTACATCAGTAGAATTTAAACAATTTGTCCTGAACGTTTTGGTTAAAATATTCCCTAAATACACAAAACATTTTTTTATTCAATATGTGCATTAAATTGCAAGTTTTCTTGCTTATAGATTAGTTGACTAGTCCTGAATACATTCTGAGACCAGTCGTCAGGGAAATTAGTTGAAATTCCCATCCCTACTAATTTGATTTTTTTTTTTTTTTTCGTAATAGTGTGCCAACCCTAATATACAGTACAGGCCAAAAGTTTGGACACCCCTTATTCAATGCAACACAAATGAATGTCCCAACCCCATTGATAAAGCAATAAATTCCACTAATTAACCCTGAAAGGGCATACATGTTAGGTCAAAAACAGTTTTAGGTGACTCCCTCTTGAAGCTCATCAAGAGAATAGCAAGAGTACAAAAAAGCAATCCGAGCAAAGGGTGGCAACTTAAAGGGTACCACGGACAGAAAGACATTGAATTCATAAAAATAAATGTTAGTATGAGTTATAATAATTTCATTTTAAAACCCCTCTTAATGTTTTCATTTTAATAAAATTTGTAAAATTTTAAAACAAAAAATTAACTAGTAGCTTGCCATTGTTGTTGACGTCACATTGGTACGCTGCCGGACTTGCAGAGTGTCACTCTTTTAACTACATAAACATGTCGTCGGTTCTGCCCTTCCAATTTGAACCCGGCGGAATATTAATGAGAAGGACAGCCCTGTCGATATTTCACAAAACGAGCAGCAAAAGCAAAATGAACAGGAAAGACGGGATGAGACGCTTCGAGAAGCTTCAGGAGCAACATCTGAGAACACTGGATGATCATCGACCTGGACAGCGCTTTTGTGTGACAAAAATAAGGTAAGACGTCATTTGACGCCATTAGTGTTCGTTTTCGTGTGCAGTTATGTTAGCCTGGTACATCAGACTCATCACTTTTCCAGCTAGAGTCTGGCGACCAATGAGCAGATCAAATTTCCAGGGCGGAGCAAGCCACAGTAAACAGACGGTTGAGTGGACCGATCAGCGATGGGCAGATGTGACGTTGGTAAAGTGACAACTCTTGCGCGGCACGAGCGGAGAATGGAAACGTTTATTTAACATGGCTAGCGCGAGACAGACTGTTGTCAATGACTTGTGTCGATGTGTTTTTGGTAATTTAAAACTGATTTTTACCGTGGATTGGAACATATTCTCCGCTCTCCAGTTCGCCATCTGTGTTGTTGTGGAGACGACTTCCGACACGGAAGAGTGACGTTGCTCGTTAAGAACACGTCACGCAAATAAACGAATCTGATTGGACGGTTGCTTTTGTCCGTGCTCGAGAGGCCGTTAAGGAGGGGGGTCCCAGACTATTCTCACAGTGTTTGAAAAATACAGGGAGAACAGTCTGGCCGTGCCAGGCAACGGTTATGTACGGGCTGCCTACAAACCGCTGTGTTTCAATGTATACTCTAATGACATATAAAGCACAAGACAGCTGTGGATGCTAACCATCTCCATAATTATATTATTATTAATTATATTATTATTATAGCCCTGTTGCTTAATGTGATTCAACACGGGGAACTTCACCCGCTGCCCTGACGTGACGGTTTGGCGCCGGTACGGGAGTGGCCGGCGAGTGGCCCGACACTAGCCTGCCCAGTAAGCGAGTGGACTGCCGGCGAGTCGCCGGCGTCCGCGCCGGGAGCCCGTCGCTTTAGCTTTGAATGAGTGTCGTGTCACTCGCCGGCCGTCCACTCGACAGCCGGCCTCCGCGCCTGGGTTGTGTGCGTGACAGGGCACCGTACCGTCGAGGGCACTCCGGTGAGGTCCTGATGTCGCACCCCCGTACCGGTGCCCTATTTTCGGCTTACTCGAGCACAGTCCAATGGATGAATGGAGCCCTGGTGGCCATTATTCTTGCTTCATGCTTTAATGCCATTGGCGTAGTCACCTGCCACTCAAACATGCCGGAAATAGCGTTGAAGTTGCATCTTTGTGTCAAAATGATTCAATCGAAAAAAGTGCCTTCAAAAAAAGTGCGTCCAAAACTTTTTCCACTTAAAAAAAAAAAAAAAAAAAAGAGTTGAAAACTTTTTGCTTTTCAAAAAACATACACTTCAATAAAAAAATAAATATTTCAAATAAAAAAATTTTTTCAAAAGAAAAATTATTTTTGTCTTTGATTAAAAATAGTTTTTTTGTTTGAAGCAACTTATTTTTTGATTGAATAATAAAGACATAAATGTCCTTGCCAAAATGTGGTCCAAACACAAAACCACATTACGTCAATGAAAAAAGTTGTTTCAATAAAAAAAAAAAAAAAACTTAAATAAAACATTTTTTTAAATGTAATCAAAGAAAAATAGGTTCCAAATACATTTTTTTGAGTTTCAAATTTATTTTTGCATTCACATTTTTTTTTATTGAAGTGACTTTTTCTTTGATTGAAAATAAATATTTTGATTAAAGCAACTTTTTTTTTTTTTTGAAGCAACCTTTTTTTTTGATTGAATAATAAAGACACAAATCTACCTTCAAAGAAGTGAATGAGTTAAAGATACTACAATATTATACATGTTATTAGTTATTCATACATACATAGTTTTATTACCTTGAGTAAGAATTTACAATGCAAATAGTCATGAAACTAAAGAAAACACACGAATGAGAAGGTGTGTCTAAACCTTTGGCCTGTACTGTATACAGTATACTAGCATACTGTACAGATTTGGAGCTCATTCAATTGTGCAAATGCGCCTAATGTATTTACTCGGCTCAGTCCCCTAACCAGATCCGTGTTATTCCGTCTACAAAAAAACATCACCAGTGCTCATGCTGTGTACCTTCAAGCCTCTTTGGAAGGTGGAGATGGAGAGCAACGCCAGGTCTTGCTGCTCCTCGGCATAACGCACCAAGTAAACGTACACCAGCTTCTTTACCTGCGAGCAGGGAGGCAGACAAAAGAAAATGCAATTATTTTCCTTGCAAAGCGAGGCGAAAAGAAACCCCATGATGAAAGGCAAGACGAGTAGAAGAAGAAAATCGCTATTTCCTTTAGGTGAGATAAACCCAAAACCACAGGAGGCTGTACAAATACGATAAGCACTAAGCGAGAGCATAAATTACACAGAAAGGGTGAACGGTGCATACCTCAATATTTTTACAAGCCACATTTTTCACCACGGCAGGGAAGAGGTCTGACGCATTTTTACCTCGGGCAATCATCTGCGCATAAAAGACAAACATAAGAAGCAACTCCAAATTTCACATGCAGGGAATTTGGACTTTTGCAGTATATCACTTCACGCTGAAGCTTAGCAAAGTCGCTCCTGCGGGGATACGGCCCCAGCAGATAGTGGCAACATAATGAATATTTAAAAGCTGTGTCTTCGCCATTGCAGTTTATGCTCTAAAACACTCTTAGCGAGTCTCTTTTAAGTTTCAGGACATTTAACGCAGTAAAGAAAGCAGCGAGTCTTCCATGCGTGTCTGCAATTAAAAATCACGCTGTGCTTCGTGAAGCCTCCTCATGAAATCCCGCAGAGGAGAATATTACTCACGGCAACGATGCGTTTCATGGCCTCCAGCTTAAGGGAGTCTTTGTTGCTGTCCAGCATCTCCTTCAGGTCGTCATGTCTGAGTGAAGAAAGCAAAGTAGGACTCAGTGAGTATGCAGCTACACATTTCACCAATACGACTCTCATGAGAGCTTACATAAGATTTATGCTTAAGCTGTGACCTTGTGGAGTTGTGAGTTATGAGAAGTTCATGTTTTATGGGGAGACATCAAACTTCGCAGCCCTGCTCCACCCGTACACAATGACAGGAAATCAAATTTCTCGCAATTGGTTGTTCTTCATTTCGCTAGTGCAGTGATTCTTAACCCTTTATATAGGCAGTCATTTAATGCATTGGTTGCAATTGAAAGATGAACATTCAGAGCTAGTTTACTGTAAATGAATTGGAAATGTATTCAGTGAAGTGCATTCAGGGGAGGTAGAGCCAGTGGGAAAACCCATTGGCAGTAGGCATGTGCCGGTATGAGATTTTGACGGTACGATAACCGTGAGCAAAAATACCGTGGTTTCACGGTATCACAGTATTGCAATTATAGCTCCAAAATGTATTATTTTGAGATGTATGGGTTAAAAAAAAAAAAAAACTTTTTTTCCATTGAACAGGATTTTTTTTTTCAGAACATAGTTGCAAATTGGAATATGAATGTATTGTTAAAATAAATAAATTATCAATAAAAAACAAAACAAAACATTTTTAATAAAATTGAAATATAACGTAGACTGTACCCACAGCCACAGCTCAAGTTGCTCAAGTTTAGAGCAAGAACAAAATAATTTCTATAAAAAAAGTAAAAACTCTTCTGAATAAAATTTTTAAAAATTTATACTGCATAATTTTTTTTTTGAGGATTGAAAAGCTCAAGTGAAGTTTTGCCATTTTCAGCCACTGTGTCAACTCTAGTCTACATGATGTCATGCCTTTGTGTTAGAAAGAACAAAGAATTCAAAAGTTAATAAGTTAGTTAAACATGTATAAGTTAGTTAAAATGTAAATATTGTTGTGGAAAGGTTTCATCTAAAAAAAATTTTTTTTTTAAATCATTGGGAGTGAGACCTCTCCTTGATCCAGCAAACGTGGATTTGTGCTTAGGGCAAGATCATCTTTCCTCAATTAACGATCTTTGATGCTATGCCTTTTTTGCCCCCTTCATTCAAGCGAATCAAGCTTATTTTCTCACTCTGCAGCTGTAACACTCGACGAAGTTGCTCTCCCAGCTAAGCCTAGGCTAACATTCGTCTTTTATAAGCTTTTAGTTCGTTTGTAAATCGAATTTCAAAGGAAAATATGTGTTTTGTTTTTGGCAAACTTTTTCATAGTGCTAATCTGTTTAGCTACTCACACATGGAAAAATACAATTGTACAACGTTTTAAATGTAGTCATTTTGTATATTCCACTTACCACGATTTGAGAGCTCAATAAATTGAAGAAAAGAACGCCTTATGTTTAGAGTATTTGTTTAGGGTTCGCTGGCTGTTTAGCCGATAGTTACTTTCACACACAGCAACAAACGGGAGGGGGTGAGCGCTGCCGCGCCACGCCACTTCTGGCTGCATTTTTGACACATGAAAAATGGCGAATACCGTACTACGGTCTGACGGAAAATTTTAGTGGTTTTGAAACCGCGACGTTTTCACACCACGGTAAACCGTGAAACCGGTAACCGGCACATGTCTAATTGGCAGTGTATCAAATACTTGTTCTCCCCACTGTGTGTATATATATATATATATATATATATATATATATATATATATATATATATATATATATATATATATATTAGGGCTGTCAAACGATTAAAATTTTTTAATCGAGTTAATTACAGCTTGAAAATTAATTAATCGTAATTAGTCGCAATTAATCGCAATTCAAACCATCTATAAAATTTTCATATTTTTCAGTAAATTATTGTTGGAATGGAAAGATAAGACACAAGATGGATACACTATACATTCAACATACGGTACATAAGGACTGTATTTGTTTATTATAACAATAAATCAACAAGATGGCATTAACATTATTAACATTCTGTTAAAGCGATCCATGGATAGAAAGACTTGTAGTTCTTAAAAGAAAAATGTTAGTACAAGTTAAAGAAATTTTATATTAAAACCCCTCTTTATGTTTTCGTTTTAATAAAATCTGTAAAATTTTCAATCAAAAAATAAACTAGTAGCCCGCCATTGCTGATGTCAATAATTACTTACACAATGCTCATGGGTGCTGAAGCCTATATAATCAGTCGCACCCAAGCGCCAGCAGAGGGCAGCAACTCCATAAAACACAACAAGTTAGCGTTTCACTGCAACTGTCATTTAAATCTGTCTGAGCGGGGCATTTGCGTTTATTGCGTCAAATATTTTAACGTGATTAATTAAAAAAATTAATTAACACCCATTAACGCGAAAATTTTGACAGCCCTAATATATATATACATATATATATACCGTATTGGCCCGAATATAAGACGATGTTTTTTGCACTGAAATAAGATTGAAAAAGAGGAGGTCGTCTTATAACTGCGGCCTAAAAAAAAAAAAAAAAAAAAAAAACTGCGGCCTAGACATATACCCATTCACGACGCTTGATGGCGCCAGTCATCAATGAATCGAATGCTGAACGCGACTCGGGCGGCCAAAGCGAACCCCTGACACGAAGAAGAAAGTGGTAAGAAGGAAAAGAGAAGAAAATACCGGTAATAGAAGAGATAACCGAAAATGGAGAAACTTCGCGACAATTTGGAGAAAAGTGGGTCGAAGATTGGCCAGGTTAACCGGTGTTTGGCCATTCCTTACTACGCGGCGAAACGTCCTACACAATGCTCAGGGCGCTTGCATATGCATTCACACGCATGCGCACATCGGTTGGAAGCGGCGAGTACTCACTATTTTTGTTTTTATTTAGTTATTTAGAACCTTTTCACAGCCTCAAAGATACTTTTTGCATGTATTACCCTCTCATACTTTTAACCATTGTGTTTTTTTGTGTTAGCTTTGAAGCAGTTGACCACATTAGTCACGTAGCGTATTTAAACCGTCCTTATTTGACATAACTACATTTAAGTATTTTCTGCAGGCATTTCTTTAGTACGTTATTCCTGTATGCATCTAAACAAAACAAGTTTAGAGCACACGGTAGTAATTTAGGTGTCAAATTCGACTAATGTAGGACGTTTCGCCGATGTAGGACATTTTGGCAGAACACCGGCAGCTGAGGAGAAGTTATGACGCAAACTTCAAGTTGATGGTGATAAATGAGGCGGTGTCTTCAAACAACTGCAAAGCGGCTGTGAAATATGGTGTCACAGAGTGTAATGTACGGAGATGTAGAGCTCAAAAAGATCGCCTAAAAAATGCTCACAGTCAGAGAAAAGCTTTCCGTGGTCGTTTCTGTATAAAAATTAATTTGGTGTTCAAAAAGTCTTTTTTCAAACTTGAGTCTTGAAAAAGAGGGGGTCGTCTTATAATCGGGGTCGTCTTATATTCGGGCCAATACGGTATATATATTTATATATATAGTCGACATATATATCGGCAGTGTCCCGAGATATATACTGGACTGTCTCAGAAAATTAGAATACACAATATTCTAATTTTCTGAGACAGTCCTGTACATTAATCCACCATTTAAAGCAGGGGTGTCCAAACTTTTTGCAAAGGGGACCAGATTTGGCGTGGTAAAAATGTGGGGGGCCGACCTTGGCTGACGTCCTTTACATAGAACAATATACAGGACTGTCTCAGAAAATTAGAATATTGTGTATTCTAATTTTCTGAGACAGTCCAGTATATCGGGACACTAGGGGCAGTAACCCCCAAGATGGGTGCATGGCTCCAACAGATACCAGGAACAACGACCAACATCTCCATTCAGAAGAACGCAATCCTAGGGACAGCTAAGAGCCTGCGCAAAACCCTCAAACTCCCAGGCCTCTGGTAGAGGACCCGAGCTTGAGAGGAGAAACCATACCGCCCGGGTGGGCGAGACAACGATGGAACAACACTTCTTTATTCAGCGTGCTTCTCAGCATATGGGTCACTCACCGGCACATCACAGAGATTTCTTTTATACTGTAATACCACCCCCACAGGAAGTGCACACTATGGAAACATTTATATATATATATATATATATATATATATATATATATATATAATATTTTGTGTGTATTGGTAAATCTGACTGGAAGTCACTGCTTCATTCGTCATGGACCTCTCCGCACGTCGTTGATCGTTATTAATGGCGGGCAATGAAGTACTGTAATTTTTGGACTGTAAAACGCACCTGACTACAAGTCACATCCAACAAATTTTACAAGAAAACAGTACCTGTTCTCTATAAACTGCACTGGAATATAAATTGCAGGTTCACACAGTCTATGATGGGATAATTACACCAAAAGACATTCAGATTATTAGCCAGTAAAAACCCATGAATGAACAGGACGGAACTATTAGCCACAGGGTTCAAAGTAGGGGAAAATGTAGTGGCTAGTAGTCCATAAATTACAGTATTTACGTGAGTGAGTATATACACTCACATATATAAGTGAGTAAAATACGCGTATTTTTCAGACTATAAGTTGCACTTAAGTATAAGTTGCACCAGCCAAAAAATGCACGCATTTTTGGGGGAAATTTATTTGATAAAATCTAACTCCAAGAACAGACATGGCATCTCGAAAGGCAATTTAAAATAAAAATAGAATAGAGAACAACAGGCTGAATAAGTGTATGTTGTGCTAACACAGGGGTGGGCAAACTATTCCACAAAGGGCCACAGTGGGTGCGGGTTTTCATTGCAACCCATCAAGAGGACACCGTTTCACCAATCTGGTGTCTTACAAGTGCAATCAGTTCATTGCAGTCAGGTGTTTCTTGTTTCCCCAGACCTCTCATTGGTTAAACTGCCTGTGCTGGATCAGTTGTAACAAAGACCAGGACCCACTGCACCCCTTGAGGACAGGTTTGCCCACCCCTGTGTTAACGCTACATGATATTTCACTACTTCCAGTTTGTAAGCAGCAGAAAATAAGTTGCTCTCGGTTTTGTTTAGCCCTTCTCAGTTGTTTTTATTTGTTTTATAAGTTACCGCCAATGTTGAAATAGTCCTAGAACGCCCTTTCACTGTTTGGTGTGAAAATAACATGTGAAGTGATAATAATGTGTTAAAATTTCACACATAAGTCGCTCCAGAGTATAAATCGCACCCCTGGCCAAATTATGAAAAATCTCATAGTCCGATAAATCTGGTCGTATATTGCCTGTCTACATGTGTTGCTGCATCATTTGTATCGAAATATCTAAAGTGCAAAGGTAAGTTTTATTTGACAGGTGAATTCAACTGGGACTGACATTAACCAGACTGAAGCCTGTAAAAGTATTGCTTGTTGTGAAATGTGTTCACTGCTATTATATAGCACAAAAGTTTTTGCTCAAGTCAAAGCGAAAAAATCAGCTGAATAAATTTTACTCGCAAACCTACCTTGAGGTTTCTACAATTTTAAACACTTCTAGCTTCAAAATCGGTTGCAATTAGACAAAATCGCTCGACAAAGCATCTTTAAGGATCAATACAAATGGCCAATATAATCAAAATGTCCATTATAAACCAAGTTAGTGCTAATCAGATTTCATTTTCATATTCACCTCTGGATTTTTCTATGAATACAATATAATTTGTTAAATAAAATACATTATGGCATTCAGGCATGAATTATGGTGTCAAGCTGCGAATGGTTCAAAAAACTGTACACGGCTCATTTAATAGCTCTCCACAAAGCAGTTTCCACGGCAACCAGATGTGCAGCAAAATAATTTCCAAGCATCCGTTGCTGGAAAATGGGACCATCATGACCGCCCTGACAACTTAAGCTCATTTGTTTAACGGCTCCTACTAATTAACTTACAAACATGACTAGACTTTGTATAGTATAAGCAGGTTCCAACTTAAACCAGAAAAGCACGGCTTCCATTTCTGCATTTATGGTGTCGTACACTGTATGTATAAACGTGTTGTGTTTAGTGCAGTGAGTTCAAGCCCCCCCCCCCCCTCCCCCCAAAAAAGCTGAGAAAACAGTCAATGCTTTTCCACACGGCAACAACGAGGTACTCGCTCCACCGAACACTCATGAGAAGCAGTTCAGATAATGGATGGATGGAAACAAATCTCGGAATTAACTTTACATCGTCTATGAGGATGAGATGTGGAGTGACAAGTTACAGTTTGGTAATGTGAATATCACTTGAGGGAAGAAGCCTTGTGGAAAATGACACTCGTATTGGGTTTCTGGCCAAAGGGCCGGCAATAATTCGACACCAACTCTTGCTTCTTTAATTTGGGATCTACAAACAGCACTGAATTATTCAACCACCGCAGTGCCCTGGATCTCTGCTTACCTGAAAAAAGCACTCTCCACTAGGAATGTCCTCACGGCAATAGGACTACGATGTGACTTTTTTTGCAACGAAACTAGCAAATGCCAAAATGAATTTCCAATATTCAGATGAAAAAGTTTAATTACCGGTATTTAATTTTGCAATTTACTTACGGTAAATTAGGCAGAGACTCTTCACAGTTGCAATGTTTTGCTTCTTGTATTTGTGAATATTATGCAGCGGGACATCCAGGCTAAAATACCTTTTGCGTGCATTATTAATGAACTAAGCAGCTCTCAAATGCCCAAACGTAAAGTAAAAATGTGTGAGCAGCACTATGTAAAAACACTAAAGAATGCTATTTATGACTTTTACACAGTTTTCGTGTGATCCTCGTACTATTTTAGATTTACTGTAGGTTTGCAATTTGGGTCAATAAAAGGTTACCGTAAGTAAATCTAAAAATGACTGGAATATGTCTGTCAAATGGATACCAACCCTGAACTTGAGCAGAGTAAAAACTTTAATAATTTTAAAGCCAGTTCTGTTAAACTCATCTTAGTTATGGTTCCATTCGGAGGGCCGTGATGCTGGACAACTAAGGCTGTTGCAATTAATCAACAACTAATTAAAAGTATTAATTCATAGTCAGTGGCGGACTTAGCAATTTTGGGGCCTGAGGCGAACATATCCAGGGGCCCTCTTCATGGGTCAGGGGTTAAAAAGGTGAGAAGGGTGTGGAGAAAATATGTTCCGGTACACTAGGGCTGTCCTAAACGACAAATTTTCTTCTGATTAGTCAGCTGACTAGTTTTACGATTAGTCGACTAATCTAATTATTTTCTTTTTTTTTTTTTTTGACTAATTTAGCAATGAAATTTTTGTTGACGCTTATTAATTCACAAAAACATTTTGGAACACTTAAATTCTTTATTAAAGTACAAATAATCATGTAAATAACAATAATTAATCCCAAATAAACAATAAGGTTAAATAGTGATAGCATTTACTAGTGCAAAAGAATGGAAAGTAAACAGATTCAGAACACTGACTTTGCCTTTCCAACATTATTCAAAACAATTCTTAAAAAAAATTCTAGCATTATTATTATATTATACTACCATATATAATAGTAGAATGATAATTATAATAATTATCCATTGCCAATCATATTTGTCATAAAGAGTGTCATTTGAAAGCTATTCTTAGTGTAGAATCTGTATTCTGTAGTATTTACTCTACATATTATAATATTAATTATGAAGTATGTGGGATTAACTACAGAAACCGTTATTTATGTGACGAACATGACGTGCTTTTATTTTGAAATGTTCACTGGAGGTACGTTTGCTAAACCGTAAACCGAAAGCTTTACACTCTGTAAAAAAACATCATTGCTTGTGGTGTCACTAATAGATATATTTTTTTTTTTCGTTAGCAAATGCTGTTAACCAGCTGTTGAGTGTTATTGCATGACTGCTTGGTACTGTACTGCATTGTTTCGCCACATGGTGTGCTGTCGTGTATTTTATGTTCGGTGTGAAGAAGAAGAAAGTTAAAAGAGGCATTAGCGGCCTGTTCTCAACTTCTTCCTCACTGCACTTTGGATTTCATTGAGAGCACGTTCGCTCATGTGTTCAAAATAAACGATAGCCGACATGCAAAGTAGCAAGTGAGCTGTAAAAACAGCGGGCTTAGTGGCGTGAAAAACGCGGGAGAGCTAAGTGAAGCTAACGAACAGCTAAGCGGCGCTAAGCGATGCTAAACGGAGCTAAGCGAAGCTAAACGGTGCTAAATGAAGCGAAGCGACTGATATTCAGTCCGTCGTCATGGAACAGTCTATTGTAGTGCGTGTGTGTGTGTGTATGTGTGGGGGGTAATATAAATACAGTATTCAAACGGCTTTCTTTTTTGTTTTGTTATTTGTTTGTTTGGTATGCTGACATAGTTAGACGAATAGTTGGGGGTGCTGCCGGCTCGGTGGCCCAAGCCCTTGCTCGTTAGGGCAAGGGCAGCAGGTTGGGGGCCCCCTACTGGTTGGGGGCCTAAGGCGATCGCCTACTTCGCCTGAATAGTAGATTCGCCTATGTTCATAGTAGATTGTTTAAAGAAAGGGCTGACATAATAAATTTCAAATTTTCATTTTTGAGCCTCTTGATAGCAAATATTTTTGTATATTGTCATCCTTCGCTGCTTCGCGCTTCAAACTTCGCCCTTTCAGTCCATCGCGGATTTTTTTTAAATTAAAAAATAAATAATTAAATACAGTATTTTTTAGAGGTGTCCCAATCCGATCGCGTACAGCCTCTCTCTCCCTCCTGTTGCTTTTCTTGCTCACCAGGCAGCTGGAGACTGAGTTTGCTTGTTAAAGTTAACGATGATTGGCAGGCATTAAGCTTTGATCTTGCCATAGAAGCTTGGGCGCGCCAAATTTAAGGCGCTGCATATGTCAGTCATCATTTAGCTTATTAAACACTAACGGTAGTGTGCTGTGGCAAGTCATTGTGTGAGTGTGTAAGTGAGCAGCGTGAGCGGATTTGAGTGGACTCACTCAATGAAGCATTTAATAAAGACAAACATTTTTCTACGTTATTCGTATTTTAAAATAATTTGGTGGGGCAGTAACATTTTTAAAATGTACTTAAAGAAAAAAAAAAGTAAATAAGCTCCGCTTCTATTTTGCAGAACGAAAAACGAGGGACCCTATCCCAGCTAAAAACGGGCAGGAGGCAGGGTACACCCTGAACTGGTTGAATTTTGACGTTTAGATTTTTTAAAATAAAAACAAGGACAAAACAGTAAATATTCTCATGGATTTCATTTTTTGCTGTGTTTAATTAAAAACAAAAAACTTAAGTTTTTTTTTTTTATTATGCAAAAAACGAAGATCTAAATGTTATTTTTTTATTGATAACATTTGCTTTAGTTATAGATTACAGAAAAAAAAACAGAAAATATTTCATATTTACAGAAGCATATTGCTGCCACACACACACACACACACACACACACACACACACACACACACACTAGAAGTCATATGCAGAGATTAAGGGGGGCCTATGCCCCCTCGGTGATCGAAAATGTCATTGCATGTAATTGAGTTTCCTATATATGAATTTAAAATTAAGATTTTGCTAGTAAAATGTTGTCTATAAAAGCTGTAAAGCAATAAAACAAACAAAAACGAATAAAATGAAGAAAAAATATTTTTATAATAGGTCAAAATTTCGAACAGATCATGTGACAAGCACCTTAGAGAGGGTCATTTGCTTTGCTTAGCCAAAACCACCTGGGGACAGAAGATAACTGTACAACAGAGCCACCATCGGGCGTACCATATTCAATGGACGATGATCTTGGCCAAAAGCATAGCTGTCCTAAGCATCCTGATTTAGAATTCCCCTAAAAAATGATGGGAAACAAACAAAAAAAATGCTCATTTTCAACGTATGATTATAAATTTTCCTGGCTGGAATATTTAGTCAAAAAGGATGCAGCTAGATAAGACAGAAAAACCTGCACGGACACACACACACACACACACACACACACACACACACACACACACACACACACACACACACACACACACACACACACACACACACACACACACACACACAGACACACACAGCTGGGATGCCTGTATGTACGTGCATAGGCTAAACTACTATCCGAGCATATATCTTGTTGTGAGAGAATTTTATTCATGCTTAAAACACAACCATTATACATATTTTGTATGCGTTTGTTATGTTTGCATGAGAACATTGTAGCATTAACCTGTTTGAGTGCGCCTTCTCATGGCCTTGACTACTGTAAACTGTATCACATATGCCCAAATATGGACTGTTATGTTCCTGTTTTCTAATATGCCCTGAATGAATACAATGTGGCAACTGTGGCTTATCAGACTTCGTTCTAGCCGGGACCAGTGTTCAAGGTCTCAGCTCAAAGATATTTTTGTATGGAAAAATACCCAGGTTTGTGAGTTGATGAGTTTCGTTTCTTAGTAAGTTTCATGTCACAGTGGGCTTCGGCACCGCCCTTTCAACAGTATAAATGTCCAGCCTCTATTCTACTTCTTCGTACTTATGGGTGATTACAGCTCCTGGCTGGGTCACATCATTTTGTACCCGAGAGCTCTTGTTCATAAAGCCTTCGAAGCAAAGCAATCCATGGTTGGAGTCGTATTCATTTCTGTAATCGAGCTATCGCGGTAACACTTGTCTTGGAGTTCAAATTTGAGCTTTCCTGACACTTGAAAGTTAATTTTATTGCTGAGACTGCATTTTGGGATCATCAACATTTTTTGCCCTCACTGCCACAAAAGTCAAACTCTGCCTATGAGTACAGTATCATGTTTTTACATGATATTAAAAATGTGATAATTATCATGTAAAAACAAGAACCTTTTTCATGTTTTTACATGATAGCTGTCACATTTTTACATAATATAACGAAAATAAATGTGATACTGGACCTATTTTTTGGGTGGCAACAATATGCTTGCCCACTTATTTTTTTTAAAGAATGTTTATTTGTTTAAATTTTTTAGATCAGAGAAAAACAAAAAACAAAAAAAACACTGATATTCGTTCTCCTCAATCTTTCCTCGAGTTCTACAAAATGTTATTTTAACGAGAACCATTAAGTCGTCACACATGATTTAGAGGGCTATACAACACGATGTGGCGGGCCGAACCTGAACCCTGCGCTGAGAGTTTGACGCCTGCGTTTTTAACGATTGGTCAAGAAATGGCCTCAAAATCGTTAGTATTATGATATGTAAATCAGACACTAATAATTGTTTCCGCCACCAGCCGTTGCCCAAACGGTTCTCATAGAGTAAAAGTTAACTTACTTTATTTAAATAAGTGAATAGTAGTAGAGAGTGTTTATAATATGAAACAGAAGAGATAAAATTTTGGGGTGATGAGGTCAAAGGGCAAAGGTCAGTAGAGAAATTTTGTGATAATTTAAGAATGAATAAAGGGATTATTATCAAACGCAGGATATTTTTGTAATATGAAACAGAAGAGGTGATTAGAGTTTGGGGTAAAGAGCTCAAAGGGCACAGAGGTCAGAAAATGAATTTCGCAATAGCTTGTTTCTCACTTAAAGGGAGTGTCCATTCTGCCGAATATGGCGATACTTTGAATTTGGCTGCTTAGTGTCCTCTATGTAAATGTAGGTTTGCAATTTTTCCCAATATAGATTACATTTTTATACTTTTGACACAAAAAGATCATAAAACTAGAGGGTAATGTCAATTTGACATATGAACCGTGGCGCAGGTGAGCCTTTGTTATAGAACAGTTCACGTATCTTAAACTCCTTGGCTGCCTTTTCTGGTGATAGACGTCCAATCCATTTGAAATGGGAGGGGTCGGCAGTGATCGATTAAGCGATTAATTCAAATGGATTGGACACCTTACGCCATCATAGCCCTCCCAGTTCACGTTCAGGATTCTGACGACCATCCTACCGCAAAGGTTGACTAAGGGAACTCCCGTTGCCGCCGCTGCCACCTTCCTCCAATGGCGCTCGTTCCTCCTGGTCTCTCCCTCCATCACCACCACCACCTCCACCAGCTCCCCCTCCTCTGAGGTGGCGCAGCTCATCAGGCCTCAGGGCGCTATACCAAGTCTGCTGCCCACTGTCGGGGGTCAACACAGGGCTCTTATCCTCCTCATGGCCCTGCACCTGACTCTGCACCGTCTTCACCATGTTCACCGCGTTGACGGGCAGCTGCAGCAGCTTCTGCATGGTTGTCATCTTCTGCTTTCTTTATTTTCTCCCAAAACTTTGCAGGATTCTTTCCTATAAATTCCAAATCAGCTAGAATGACATAAGTACTATTTTCCAGTCTTGTGTGAACATCTCAAGCGGGAATAATGCAACAAGCCGCTCCAGAAAAGGCGTCGCTCCCTGCAAAGAAAGACGTCTCCGTGGCAACGGGGACACGGTAATCCGAATCTGATTGCCGGGGGATCCTTTTGACTGCCTGCTGCTGTTGCCTCTGCGTCTGGCCGAGCTGCCATCAGCCGCTCTGTAAAAAGGATGCTCGTCACAGAGGGGCGTGGAGTCCGTGGTGACCCCTCCCCGCTGTTCACGTGCTCGTTGTTGCAGAGCAGGCCTCTCCCTGTCGCTCAGTCATTGCGCACAATCACACATTTATAGAAGCTTTTCCCTACATTATCACTAAACCCCACACAACTTCACCACCACAAACCTCTACAGCTTC